>NC_141992.1:59474872-59642015 GCF_049901715.1 Pseudonaja textilis
CTAGTTTGTAGTTTATGTACCGCTTAAGCAGAGCTAAAAACTGCTTCAAGACAGCTTTACTAGACCAAACCACTACACTTGACAAAATAAGAAGATAAAACACATACACATCATGCCAAAAGTCTTTCTAGTCAATATCCTAGAGCTGAATTCATCACTTTCAATGGCCCAGTATATTATGTGAACCCATAAACTCAGTTTTTAACAGGAGAAGGTTAATACTACCCCCTCCCAAGATACATACATGCATTAATCATTAGTCAAAGGATCTGTAATATGAATCCAGGAACTCCCAACTGTTGGGCATATGCAGGAAGGAAGTAAATAGCATTAAAAACATGGGACAAAGTAATTAAATCCCTGCCTCTTTTTAACAATTTAACATGCTTTTTAACGTGCTTTATACAGTGGTGGGATTCAATTTTTTTTTAACTACCGGTTCTGTGGGCATGGCTCGGGCATGACAGGGGAAAAATACTGTAAAATCTCCAGGCAGAAGTAGTATTTGCCAGTTTGCCAAACTACTTAAAATTTCCACTACCAGTTCTCCAGAACTGGTCAGAACCTGCTGAACACCACCTTGGACTCTGCATCAAAAAGATGGGAGGGCTTCAATCAGCCTGGTCATACTCACTATTTTTATGCTATTGACTTACCTTGTGGATGTCTCTACTAACAGTAAAAGTCATGATTAATGGCTGTTTTTGTAGGTTCTCCAGGATTTCATGCTGACCATAGATATTGAAAGGAACAATTAATGCTCATCTAAGTAGTTCATATGATATAGGGAATTACCTTAATCCCAAAGAAGACTGAGAGTAAATCTAATTTCTCACATTAAATTGACTAGACTGTTTGATTCAATTTTCTTGTTGACCTGGTGTGCTTACCATTCTACCTCCAAGATCCAGTTAAGTATTCTGCATGGGGAAAATCAGATTTAATTGTGCAATTTTGAATATATAGGCTCATCAGTAATCCTTACTCCTGCAATTGGGATCACATTACAGTAATGTAGTTTGATTTTTATTTAGTATGTTATATACATCCATCCAATGTTTATGAAATAGAGTAATATGAAATTAATGCTTATTGCACATATATAAAATTTCTGTTGTGAGCAAAAAGCAGGCTTTTTCACTCACAGTGAAGAAGAATAATGCATCTCAGATAATTTTTAGTAACATCTGTAAGGAATGTTTCATACAAAACATGTCCCATCCTATCCCATATAGATTCAAACACACTTTAAAAAACAGAAAAACATCATGGTTTGAAAAAACAGGGAAACATCATTTGTTCAATTATGACAATAAGGTACCTTGCAAAATGCCTGATTATGAATGAAAGATATATATCGATGATCTGAACAGTTTAGATAAATTAACAACAAACGGATATACAATTGTGTGAAGATTATTAGTTGACAAATGGAAATAAAATCCTTCAATCTGTAAATTAGCTTTAATTTTCATACTTTCAATAGCATGATCATAAACTGCAAAATGTTACATTAAATATATATTTAGATGAGGACTGCCAATAGTTTCTCCCTTTATACAATTTTTTTTGTGCCCGCCTATAAAGCAAGCTCCTCTTTGTTCAGCAGAATTGCAATTTACCAGCATAAGTTTTTTATGGAATATGCTGCTTTAGGTCACATGTTCATATTGTGTGCATGGGTATGTAAAATGTATGTGTGTACGTGTGATATACTCTCTGTGTGTATATTTACAATATCAATTACTGTAATAAAGGAGAATTCATATGTAGCATTGTATAATTCTAACTCTAAACTTAAAATTGCAAATATGTTTCTATAACCAATCTAGTTATATGTGAAGATACAAAAAATTTGCAACTTAAAACATATAACCAAGAATTTGTAGGAAGGGTAAGGAGGCTATCTGAATGTTAATTTTGAATCCTGAATCTGAATCTAAAATATTACAATAAATCAAAGAAGATACAGTTTTAATTAAAGACAGTAATAAGCATCATAAATCATTTTTATATAAAAAAGCATAGTATAAGAAGCATGATATGGCAATGGAGTGAATCTGGAACAAAGGAGGAAGAACTCTGATATAAAATTAAGGCTCCATTCCTTAATTGTAGAATGTAGAATGAAGATGACAGTAACAATGGATACAATATAGTTTATGAATACAAAAGGAAAACATGGGATGGTAAGTGACAAGTCTAGTTTCTGACATAGGAATCTGCAAGAATATTTCTGGTGGTACAGAACCAAAGCTGCAATGCCAAATGTGTACAGAGTGTACTGTGTTCTATACTTATATTTATTTTATTTTTGTAAATGTTTTGTTGTTTCACAGCTTTATGGGTTTTGCAAGAAAGGGGATCTCATCTTTTGAATCAGGGACATGGTAAATCATCTTACACTGAATCAAACTATTAGTCCATCTCGTTTGGTATTAACTGTATTAACAATGGAGACTTTGCCAGCTTCCCCTGGAAAAACAAGGTCTTAAATGTAAGAGCATCTGCATGTAAAGCAAAGGCCCCCTCACTGAGCTACAGCTTTCCTCTCAGCTTGGAAACACTGAGAAGCAATCTATAGGGGTGGATACGAATGGAGCACATTAATATACTTTGCCAGAGTTTGGAGCTCACAATCAGTTTTTCTAGTAAGATTGTCCATGAAATATACTAGAGCATTTTTTTTTGAATGAGAAGTCAGTCTGATCCAAAGACCCACAGACCTCCAGCAATGGTAGCAATACTGACTTCACTGCCCAAGGAGGAGGACATTGATGTAGCACTGAAGCCAGAATGGCACACTTGGCAGGGGAAATATGGCTATATGAATAATACCATACACAAATAATTCCATAGGTGAAACAGCTTGGGGTGATCCATGACTCTGCAGAAGATTGTGCGTTTTGTTCAGTCCAGACCTGAAACGTGTCATAAATCTAAGATAATCTGTTTTCCAAGTAAGATGTTTGGAGGCAGGAGGATTATGGTTTTGCCCAGATTGCTATCTTGCAAATTTCTATTGAAATTTGCAAATTTGAATTGAAAACACATTTTCCATTTTGTTCCATGAATGGAGAAGCTACCTACCACTGACTGCTTCCTGATTGGCTAAGGGAGATGAGGCTAGCAAGCAAGTAAAGGCATTCTTGTTCTCGCACTTAAAAACAGGGTATAAATTCTTGCCTTTCTTCCCTTTTGAGGGGTGGGAGAAAGAGATGCTACTGCCCACTGCTATAACAAAAGACTGAATTTTGGAATTATTTTTTAAATGAGCAAGGAACATTACCATCAGGAAAGTTTTTAGAAAACAATTTTCCAGGAATGTCCTGCAATATATAGTATATGTCACACATTATCAGTTATATATACTGGAACTTCTCCAATGAGGACCTGAAATATTCTGGAATTAGGAAAAAATATTACCATAAAATATCTCTAATCCTTATTATCCCTATGTTACCTGTGTTTCAATGGTGACAGAGCATAACATAATTTGAATTCCCCTTTGATTATTTTGAAATAAGAGGGGGAAACACATTAATTTATGACAAGCTTGGGGGCCCTTCTCATTCTTGGATTTAGAGACCAAACCAAAGACTGCATCCTGCTGAGAAAAAATACAAAAATATTGTCAGAGATTTCTCATGCCATGATTAGGGTAATAGTGGGAAAAGAACTGGAAAAAACACCCAAGCCACTTCCTTACAAAATATATCACATATATCTTCTTTCTAGAAGGGCTAATGAAAACTAGGAATTGGCACTATGATTCCCCCATTCCCATCCTTCTTGAATTGATTCCCCAAACTTGCAATACAGACTAAATGCCTAACTAGTCAGATGGGAAGTAGAGATTTTCTGAATCAATTTGCATCTCATAACTTTTGTGATTACAAGTCCAAGTGTATTGCATGGTTTTACAGGATACTTAAACTATTTCAACATCTAAAGTACCTATTTGCATAAGGCACATTTATAGCATGGGTGTCAAACTGGTGGCCCACAGGCCAGATGTGTCACACGCAGGTCACATCCATTCCAGCTCCATCACGATACATTGCAACACATCATGTGACATGACACTATTGAGTTTGACACTTGTATTCTTTCAACCAGTCATAAGTGATGATGTGAAAGATTCATGAGACTTTCTGCACTTCTAAGTTAGTTAGGGTTAGAGTTTGGCTGTCGTAAAGAAATTTCAGTCTGCCAATCCAAATTGACTTTATAAGCATCCAACTCTCAAACACTATTATTCCTATCATCTATAATGAGCCCAACATTGGCTCAGTAGACTCAGGAAGCCAGAGAACTGGTTTCTGGGACAGACCCCTGCAGTTTGGAAACAGCACTAAGCCAATACTCCACATAACCCACTAAATAAGCTAAATGGTGCCTTGCGGGGCTATGTGGTAAATTAGGAGAGCTAACTATTCCCAAAACTTGAGTTTTGGGGGAAATTGGTTCTTCCACTTTATTGTGCAATTCCCATAGTTGTCGCACAAATTCTAGCAGGATCTAGGGAATTGATGAGGTACAATGGTGCCACATGCTGTAGCAACTCTTTCCATCTGGAGTGGGAAAACATTTGGCAAAGGAGAGTATATAGTAGAGAAGACACCATCCTGAACTTGTTAGAAGCACTGGGTGGGCACCATTCCATTGTCTGCCCCACTCATTATTGACAGAAAAAGCAGCTCTTGTAAATCTTAAAACTGCTACAGGTTATTCAAGAAGAAAGCACTAAAAAAACCTGGAACTAAGGGCAACCTAAGAGTGGCTCATTCATGCATTGTGGATCAAACGAAGTCATCATGAAAACAAAATAGCCTAGGAAAGTTGGCAGAGCAGATTTGTATCATAGTTAAATGCAGTTAGAGAAAGGCCTTCATGCTTACTGTTCTTTAACAGTTAACGGAACAAATCTGAAGTAAAATTGGCTCATTTTTTAGAAATCAATGGCTGGTCTGAGCTTGTTGTTACTATAACAAGCCATAATACAACAAATGTTAAGAGCAATATTTATTTTCTCTGCTGGCAAATATATCTGTGGCTGTAGATATTGTGATCTTTTAAAACTGTGGTCTTTTCAATACTGTGGAGTTTAGACGGTGATCTGATCTCACTGATCTTTTTCGTTCAAGAAAAGTTCAGAGGCATTTAAAGCTGATAATCCATTTCATTTCTAACACTTTATATAAGCATCTACATAGCTATATTCTAGTGTTTTCAACATGAAATAAATGTCATTATCACAGCAGGCCAAATAACACTTCAAAATAGTTTTGATTAATATGAGAATTCCAGTAGAGAGCTTGAAGGGAGACAGTCTGGAATATGAATAGGTTATAGTAATATTGCGAAAATCTCCTTAGAATTCAGAAATAATAGCTCTTAATAAAATTAGAATGACATATTCTCAAATACCAATATCACCATATTGCCATACCCCAAATAAACCATTTAAAAATATGACATTTATTTATATCTGCTAAGATGAAACTGAAAAAACCCATTCAGATAGAGGAATGCTAAAAAAAAATATAATAAATCAATAGATTTTTCAGGACTATTTTAAAGGAGCACAAGGTTTATAGGAGTATACAAGGGATCAGGGTATCTGAGGTTGGGTGGAGGTTTCAAAAAGTCAAGAAGATAGTCTCAACGATGCAAACAAAGCCCTTCCTGGTTTCTGTGTGGATTGTGGCCCAGATTTTAAAAAAAGTCCCATGACAAACCTACCCACCAATATCCCATGGAGGAAGCAGAGACTGAGTGATCTGCTGAATGTTATTCAAAGAACTATCAAAAGCAATCGGACTAACAAAACACAAACATACAATAATGGACTGTAAGGAGAGAAATAAAATGTTTATTTAAAGAACAGCTTTCCTCATGGAAGTAAAGCAACTGACAATTAACAGAATGAAATGCAAGGTATGTATGAAATGCTCCATATATTTTCTAATGATATCCTCTTTTCACAATGGGAAAAGTAAGAAAGACAGAATTAAATGAAGAGGGTGGGTGTTTGGATAATGGTGTGGAACTGCTGCAAATATAAGTAGAAATTGGGATGTCTGGTTTAAATGTTAATTACTGACTTGCATTCATTACATAGCCGTTTATCTTATTATTTTATCTTTCTGCTAATTTATTTTATCCCTCTATAGCTCTTCCAGTAGAGAACCCTAGAACAATTTACCGGAGAAGAGGGTGGGGGGGGGAGAGAAAGGAAGAAGTCTTTAAATCATCACAATAAAACTAAAACAATAAGAACTGAAAGCAAATGTATTATTAAAGGACAGCCAAATCGGTATGAAGCAAATAAACGGAACCTGATGTATTAATGTAGAAATACTTAGGAAATCAGGATGTCTTCCATTCTTTTCCAAAACAAGACAATGGGCATCCATTGAAACATAGCTGAGATACTATCCCCAAGATGGATTTACTCCTGACTGTTGTATTCTTAATTGGAAGGACCATGAACAGAATTGCCCTGGATAATTTTAATGCATGAATTGAATATTTCTTGAGAAAGTAATACTTTATATCTACCTCCCAAACCATTGACAGCTACTTAGGTCAACATCTACCATTGGCCCAGAGTTTGCAAGGAACCAGTGCAGTATTTCCTGTTACCTTATTTAGCTGTTCCTACATCATGCTCCAGATTGTCTTCAAGGGTAGCTCCACATAGAATGTTTTAAAATAGCTTAATCAAGATATTATTAGAACAAAGATCACTGAGATAAGATTACCTTATTCAGGCATTATTCTAATGGATATCTCAGCTAAAGCTTGGCATAGGCCTTCCTTGGTATTGAAGCCAACTGTGTCTCTATCAACGGTTTAGAATTAAGAAAAATGCCAGGTTATGTGCCTGTTTATTACCAGGCATGAGAAGAAGAAAAAGAACTAAATCTAATAGCAGCACACATCTTCCATGAAACATGATAGGTTCCACAGAAATTTATTAGGACCAAATAAAGAAATTCTAGCAGTAAATCCAAATATTCTGCAGACTTAGGAATGCACTAAAAATGGAACGATCAGGCTTGTTCATGCTAGGATGTATTGCATTATTTTATTCAAAATATTTACTATAATATGACTTGCTATAGCTGAGTTTGGGAAGGTTGCTGATAAATTGTACTTGCTACATTTTCCCCCCCTCTACTTAAAAAAACCAAATAGTGAGAAAATATTAAAAAATGCAGCTACAAGCAGAAATTGGGAAGAGTTAAACATTGGGAAGAGTTAAACACATAGCAAAGTGTATGTGTGTGAGTGTTGTGTGTGTGTGTGAGAGAGAGAGAGAGAGACAGGGATAGAGAGAGATAGGGAGGGCTAGAGAGAGAGACACACAGAGAGAGATGGAGATGATAAAGAATTTTATATTTAAAAAGGGAGTTAGAAAATGTTGAAAATCACTTTTTGTGGTGGTATCATAAAGGAATGCATTTTTATTGGCTTAAGATTATATGAAAAGAACCGCTTAAGTGTGTCACGGTCTGTAATGTCTGGTGTCTCTCATGTTCACAAAATAAACAATAGTCCATTTAGCATGGCATAATTAACTTCTACCTGGTTGTATGTGCAATTAGATTTCCAATGCTTAATACAATTTGAATACAAGTGGGCAGTAATTTATGTTGTGTTCAGCAGAAAATGAACAATGGGAAATATTTCTAATCCACATGCCTTTTCCAAAATTAAATTAGAATTTCCTACATGAATGTGCTATGTGCAACATCAGGTTTTGCTGGCCTCTTCCATCTGGACTGAAAACTATCTGGCAATTTTTCCTTCTGAGTATACAGATGGTGGGGCATATTAGTTGCTTGGGAAGGCAGAACTAAAATGCTTGGGCAGGTAGAGTTCAGAGGCGGAAAACAGGAAATCTTTCTAGAATCACCTCTGCATGATCTAGTTATTCCTAGATGAAATACCAAAATTAGGCTTGTAAAGTTCTTCGTCTTATTCAGAACTCACTAAATCCACATATATAATAATGTCAGTTATGGGAGTCAATATGTACAGAGATTCCTCGACTTACATCCACAACTGAGCCTCAAATTTCCATTGCTAAACAAGATAGTTGTTAAATAGTTTTGCCCAACTTGACAACATTTTTTTGCCATAGTTGTCAAGCAAATCACTGCACTGGTTAAGCGTGTGATGTGGTTATTAAGTAAATCTGGCTTCTCTCATTGACTTTGCTTATCAGAAGCCAGCTAGGATGGTTACAAATGATGATCACATGACCCGGGGATAATGCAACTGTCATAAGTACATGCCAGTTGCCAAGTACCCAAATTTTGATCACGTGACCATGAGGATGCTGCAACATTCATATTTGTGGAAACAGGTCATAAGTCACTTTTTTCAGCGTTGTTGTAACTTCGAATAGTCACTAAATGGGTGGTTGTAAGTCAGGGACTACCTGTATTCAGTAACAATAAAGAAAAGGTTTTTCATTCACCACTGATATGATTGAAATTTTGGTGTCACAACGGCTTCTGTAATTAGGCATCTTGATAAAAGCCTATGATTTGAGTTATAGCATAATTTTTAAAATATAAAATAATTCAACTAAAAAGCTTCCAAAGCAAAGAATGTCAATGCAACAAAAGGTACAAGAAAAATGTTGTAAACAATAAGCAAACACGCTAGATATGATTTAAAAAACTAGACTGATATCAAGAGATGATTACAAAAAATAATCTGCAAATTTTCAAGAACAGCATGCAAACTTTCAAGTTTTCAAGTATACTTCATTCAGCTAGATACTTTTAAAAAACAGGCAAGAGGAGAAAGAAAGAACTGTGATTAGAACTATAGGTGTTGAAGCTATGTCTTCACCATTTACAGTCTTAGAAATACAGAGCCGGTCTATATATATGCTAATTGGTTCCTATTAGGCAAAAGGGAAAAAAAATCACTGAATCAATTCCTAAAACATGGGATAGAATCAATAATCACATACCATAATACAGCAAGTATAAAAAGAAGTGTCATCAAGCTAGAGGATGATACATATCTCATATATTTATATATGCATATGTACAGACACACACACATGTACACACACACATATATATATACACACTCACACACATATACACACACATATTTATGTCTGTGTGTGCCAAATACTTATCATAAAATTCAAATATATGTAAGAGCTAAAACCTACACAGACAACAGTGCTTAATCCAACTACAGAAATTTAATGATATTTAATAAATGGCCATATTTAAAAAAAATAACTTGAATATTGGGGAATTGCAACAATGACAGAAAATCTGCCATTTCATCTTCTGTTTTCTCAGCAAGTATTATTAACCTCCTAAATGTTTGAACTAAAAAGGACATTGCTTACTTTTGTGCAAACTCATCGGATTATTTCCTATAAGGAGCTCTTAATAGTAATCTTCCATTTGTGGCAAGTGCCCCAAAGCTGCCAGTCACAAGTGACAGCTCTACAGGCAGTGTTGTTAAAAATAAATAAATAAGGTTTTTCCAAGGCGAGCCAGGCTGCTCTGTCTGTTGCCCCCACAATTCCCTTATGATAACCCAGGGCCTCCCTTTGGGCAAGACCTCCTTTCAGGCAAGTGCTCCAGCTGTTGCTCCTCTCACCAGCTCCAAGCAAACCAGAGTTTCCAGTCTGTCTCTTCAACAATCAACCTAAAAGACAGCTGTTCTTTCATACGGATCCCAGATGGGAGCGACGGATCAGAGCAAGTGATTTCTCTCAGTCTATGCCAACCCATCCCAAATACTGTAAGTCTTTTCCCTCTGGTAAAAGCTTTCCAGGAAAATGGGTGCAGCTGAGCAAGAGGAAAAGCCCATAGGCACCAAGTTGCTTCCATGCAATTCTTTTCGGAGGGTTTTTAAAACAAAACAAAACAAAATGCTGTGTGCCTTTAGTGTGAGGGTTTAGAAAAACCATATAGATGTTAATAATTGACAGATTTATTTTTAGGAAGCCAACAGAATGTTGAGATTTTTTAAAGAATCAAGTCAAGGTTACTAGGTTTAATTATTATTCCTATATAGAATGGCATGTAGCCTTCAGCATGATGATGATGATGAGATAATATCCATTCAGTCGTGCCCAATTCTTGGTAGTTCGGTGGACCAGATCTCTTCCCATCTTCCAATCTTGCACTGCTATGTTCTGGCAGGTGTCAGCTTTGATGGTGTGTGTTCTTTTGCAGCCTGGTTTCCTTTTACTGCTAACTCTTCCAAACATAATTGCTTTCTTCAGTGAATTCCCTTGCATGACATGGCCAAAATAAGTGAGACACAGTTTTATGATTTTTGCTTTCCAGTGACATGTCAGGTGTTAAGCGCACCAGTACTTGCTTATTAGTCACCTTTGCTGTCTCAGGATTACGCAAAGATCTTTTCCAGCACCACAGCTCAAACAAGTCGATTTTCTTTCTGTCTTGCTTTTTTAATGTCCAACTTTCACAACCGTAGGTAGCTATGGGGAACACAATAGAGTGAACCTACCTACATTTAGTTGCCAGGATGATGTCCTTGTTTTTCCGTATTCAGCTCATGTTCATAATTGCTGTGTGACCCGTTGCAATCTAACGTTTTCTTTCTATGCTGCATTCACCACTTTGAGCTATCTGCGGTCCCAGGAAAGTGAAATTTTTCACATTTTCCTATCTCTTCACCATCAATTTCTATTTTGATGTTTCCATTCCTTGCAGGGATCATGAGCTTGATCTTTTTGATGTTCAGAAATAGACCAAAATTCTCACTTTCTTCTTTGATTTTCTTATTGAGATGTTCCAGGCTTTCTTTGGTTTCTGAGAGGAGAGTTGTATCATCAGCATATTGAAGATTATTGATGTTTCTTCCTCCAATCTTTAATCCCATTTTTGATTCTTCAAGATCTAGCTTCCTCATGACCATTTTGGCATGCAGGATGAATCAAGAAAGGGGAAAGAATACAACCTTGTCACACTCCTTTCTCTATCTTAAATCAATGGGTGTCTCCATATGGTATTCGCACAGTGGTTTCCTGATTTCTGTACACTGATCCCACCAACTTGACCACATGTGGTGGTACCCCCAAGTCTTGTAGGGCTTTCCATAGCTTCTCATGGTAATGTCAGGGTTCCGGCAATTACTCCAATTAAATCATGAGCCTTGAGCCACACTCCCAAAACTAAAGGGGATTTATTTGAAGGTAACATTCTACGTCCAGTACTAATCTGGGCATAGCCAACTCTGAGATACGTAATTCACTGTCACCCTTGATCCTGCTTCCCCCCACCCCTCTGGGGGTATCATCCAATGAAAAACCTCCATAGCCAAGAGGCATCAATCATGCTCTCCAATTAGATTTTGTCATGGCAGAAGCTTCAGAACCATCTAATCAGTCTTAGAAGAAAATATGAATGGAATGTACTTTCGATTTACCCTGTTGCCTGCTCTTTGAAACTCCCCCCCTTCTTTCTGTGGTCAACTATAATATGTGTACCGGGTAAGGAGTGAATGGGCGGGGAGGGTTCTGGTGGGCCATGTGGGCAGCGCAGCCTTGTGTTTCTGCGCAGCCTGGATTAATTGCTTTGTGGGGGTGTTCTGGGGTGAGATTTCTCTGTGGCCCACCAAAATTTTCTCATGGTCCACCAGTCGGCCACGACCCACCAGTTGGCGACCGCTGTTCTAAAGGATGGCCAAAGCTATTTCTACTGCACTTTCCTCATCATCCTGAGCCTGTGCCCCTGCATATAGTTCTTCTATATATTCTCATTGTCTGTTCTTGATATCTTGTTGATTGGACAGTTCTTTCACTTGTTTGTTGTTAATGATGCCTTTATGATCAATAAATGATGTTCAAGTCTTTTTGACTTCATAAATACATTCCTAGTGTGACCCTTTATGTACTCCACTTTGAGCTGTTTATATCGCTTGTCCTAGTAAACTTCCTTGCCCTTCCTTGCTGCCCTCTGGAAAGCTGCATTCAATCTTCATGCTTCTTCCCCTTTGTCTGCTCCCTTGGTTGCTTTTCTTTGCTCAGCTATTTTGTTGGTTTCCTTGGAGAGCCCACATGCATTTTTTTCCTGGCTTTTTGTATGATATGTGTTCAACTGCAATTCCAGCAATTCTTGATTGAATTCCCTGCCATAGTTCATCACACATCTCCTCAGCATGGTCCAGTAGTTCAAACCTTTTTTTTTTTAACCTCAATTGTATATGTAATAGGGATTTTGATGACATCAACTTTCTTTAAAGGCACAGCCTTTTTGATGGTGCATAGTTTGACTTTACTCTTTGGCACCAACAATTCAACTTAATCAGTACTTGGACTTGTCTTAATATCAAGGATTGAACTGGTCCATCAATGACTGCATAGGACAGAGTCAATCTGATTATGGTGAAATCCATTCAGTAATGTCCAAGTGTATAAGCAGCGCTTGTGCTGTTTGAACCATGTATTCATGACCCTAAATTGGTTTTCTTGGAAAAATTGTACCAAACAATCACCTGCATCAGTCCTCTCATCTAGTGCAAAATGACCAGTGATGCCTGTCTCTGCTTCTTTGCCAACTTTTACACTGAAGTTGCCCAGAATGTAAACTATGTCTTTATTTGAGCACTTGTTTCAGAGTTTCTTAGACCATGGCATAAAAGTCCTCTATTTTAAGCTCTATTGCAGCAGCCTAGGGGCATAGACTTGGATAAGTCTGATTTTGAGGGGCTTGGCACAAATTCTGAGGGTCATAATTCAATCATTGACAGTTGAGAACTAAATTCTTGTAAGCTTTTTGCTTACAATAAACACTATATTTGTTTTCCTGGTATCATATCCTGAATAATAGACAGTGAAATCCTCAAACTGGAAAAAGCCATTGTCCGACCAGTATAGCTCATTGCCAGCAAGGAGATCAATTTCCAACCTGATCATCTCTTGCTTCACAATATCTAATTTACCCTGACCTGTTCCTCTGACATTCCATGTGGCTATCCAATGTATCTCTGTACAATACATCTTAGCTTAAAACTAATCATGTAAAATCTGCATTTTTTTCCTTTTGTAACCTAATCAATAATGTTAGCAAGATAAACTCTTATTCATTATAGAAAGAACAAAGTATGCTGCCTGCTATTTAAATTCTCTACAAACATCAAAGCCATACATTTGAATAAGTAATTTTATGTGTTATACATATGTACACACACACACACATTCTCCTGATTCAACTCAGTATTCTAATCCTCTTCTACTTAAAATAGCAGTCAGCAAGTTGATTGAGAAGGCATACACCATTCAGAGTCTCAACTGGAATATTCTTGCAATATATTCTTCAGTAAGGATAGTGCAGTGCAACATAATATTATTATGTCTCTATGCACAGACTCTCACACAAATGTATTTCCTTCTGATGTCATATGCAAAACAACACTCTGATGTTGAAATATATAATCTTTGTTGCAATCACCTTGTACGCACAGTTGGAAAACATAAATCAATAGGGAAATGGAAATACTGTTGAATGAATTGCATTAACATTGTTAAATTCTTCTTTGCCTTCACTTCTTGAAAAACAGTACAGCAGTTTAAGTATGAAGAAAAACTAAATGCAATATAAATTTGTACTTTGACCCCATTTGTGCCCTAAACTTATGAAGATTTGATTATGGGTTTCTCAAGTATGAGACAGTTTACATTGCCTGATTTCATTCTGTACTCTCTTATCTAAATATTTAGAGAAATGGGTATTTATAAAAAAATATAACATTTTGCCCTAATGGTGGGCATTTTAAATGCAATTTGTTACCATATCTGAGTGCAGGTGATTATTGAAAGAATGTGATCACATGTTTCAAGATAAAAAAAATTCTGTTAGGTGCTGACCGCTCTCAGAATTTGAGTCAGTTTTAGGAAGTTTTTTTTCAAAAGTGGTTAGGTTCCTAGATCAGTAGCTATGAATGGTGCCCTATCTTTAAACTCTGCCAGTACAGATGTAAGTGCATGTATCATCGCAAGCTATAACTTTAAATAAACTATTATTACTAACCATGATTTCACTAAAATAAAATAACTGCAGTGAGTGGCAATCATCATCATTAACCACATTGATTGCATTTGCAGAATATTCTATATGTGAATATATAATTTACAAACTACATCATGTTTGGCATAGCATGTCAAGAAAATTCAGAAGTACAAAGCATAATATCGGCAAAGAAATCACGTTTATTGCAAAGATCGTTGGGTGCCTGCAATCAAGAAAAAAGCCCCCCAAAATAATGGATAAACAAATATTTTTATAGAAGTTGAAGGATACAAAGCAGGATGTCCTGAGAATCTGATTTGTTGGCAACTTTTGGGGAAGCTAGGTGGGTCCTTGTTCATGTACTTGGGATTATTTCTACTGTTAGGCAAAGTGTCTTTTCAAAAGGGCACAGGGCTGGACAAGTCCATTGCTAAAGGAAATATAATGCTGAGCTAAGGAGGATGGAGGATTGGATTTTGTCTGTGCCACATTTTCCTTGTTAGGGCTGCTCTTGGACTATACTCAGGGGTAGGATTCAACTGGTGTTACTACTAGTTCGGTGACTACATTTTGCATGCTGTTTTGCACGCTGCATGTGCGTATAAATCAACCTTAGGCTATGCCGCCTGGACAGCTGCAAAGCGGTGCGCACAGGTGCACAGCGTTTGAAAAGCCTCTTTTTTCCTGCTTTTTCAACCTCAGCGGTGCCACGCAAAGCAGCTGAGGTTGAAAAAGCAGGAAATAAAGGACAGGTAGGAGCCCAGGCGGGTGGGTGGGCCACACAGCAGCAAACACAGAACCAGTTTGGTGTCTGCTGCTCTTCAGAGCTACTGGCTCTGTAGAACTGGGCAGAACTGGTAGCATCCCTCCCCTGACTATACTGCGCACTGGTAAGGAAAACTTCTATGCCTTGGTTTAAATGGAATTTCAGAGGGCTTTGTCTGGCCAAGTTAATCAATTTGGGTCTAATAGTATTAGATAAAGGTCCCTTCATGGACAATGAAATTTGGCATTGGATGGCATGGAGAACATATTTAAAAAGCAGGTCTAGCCTCTGTTCTCATAGGTCAATGACTCTTATAATAGCTACCAAATAAGAAACTTATTTCTTATTCTTCTAAGTTTATGTAATTATAATACTGCCATTATAGCAAGCAGAAAAAATATAAGACATGCAGCTGCTCTATTTTGGGAATTGTGACAGTGATGATGGGGAAGGGGACAAGAATTCAATTTCTCTTAGCAAATTTGATATTTATGTACATAGAAATGTCTATATAAGCTATCAAATGCAGCGAGCTACAATTCTCCATGTGGCCTGGGGGAGTGATAGTGTTGCAGTTCAGCTGACCAATGTTTTAGGAGAAAAAACTACAGATGAGCATTAGATATCTGAAAAAGAAGAAAAAGAGTCTTACACAAAAAGTCACAATTTTTTTTTAAAAAAAAGAAAAACACGGGTACAAACAAAGCAAATGTATAAATACATGAATAAGAAGGACAAGCTAAAACTCCAGCCAAAAGGCACCAGACATGGCTATTTGCAGAGGGCGATGGGAGCACATGTGCCATGATAACAATAGCAATAGCACTTAGACTTATATACCGCTTTATAATGCTTTACAGCCCTCTCTAAGCGGTTTACAGAGTTAGCATATTGCCCCCAATAATTTGAGTCCTCATTTTACCCACCTCGGAAGGATGGAAGGCTGAGTCAGCCTTGAGCCTGGTAGGATTTGAACTGCCAAATTGTAGGCAGCTGGCTGCAGAAGTAGCTTGCAGTACTGCACTCTAACCACTGCGCCACAGAGGTTCCTGTGTCACAGTTTCCACCCTTACATGAGATATCCTGACATATTTTTATTTGTGGCTCTATTACTCTTTTGCCCTCTTCTTGATTGCTAGAATAGTATTATACCTCACACCACCAGTGGTGGTTCTCGTCACTACTGCACTTCCAGTAACTGCTAACATGTACATGCCAATCTCCTGCTGCATGTCACTTTCCATCCTAGGGCTGAGTTGCCAGATGTATTCACTAAAGAAATATCCTTTCTTCAGCAGTGCCAGAAGCCATAATGGGCATCTGGATCCAACTGGGACACCCTGTTAAATATAGAAATTTGTATGAGGTTTTCCTCTCCCTGCCTTCCCAACTCCGGTTGAATACGTTTAGATATTTCTTCTTTTACCTGAGCTTTTTTTTTTTCTTTTGACCATTTCATATATTTTTAAATAGACTATTATGAAAATGAAGTGAATAGTCTGTATGGTACTATAAAAAATAAAAGAATTCTGGCAGAAGGAAACCAACAACCAGGGGCAAAAATAACAAAGCTAGTGGCACCAGCTAATACAGTCAGTCATGCTATGATTTCCAAAGGAAAATATATTCAAACTTCATTCTGCATTTACAGTCAATCAGTTGTCAATCAACCCATCAATATGATTTTTACATATAATAATGTTAACAATAACTTGATGGAATCTCAAATTTCAAAATACTTTGATTTCTGTACATCAATCCTTCAATACTCTGAAACTCAGGTTCGTGTAAAATATTGCAAAAGAGATGATTTTGAAGTTTTAATTATTCCTATTTTATCTTTTGTTGTTAATTTTTTTCAGAATTGATGACAGTTAAAAGCTATGTGAAACAAAAGTAGGTTAACATTAATCTTGTATTAATAAAATGAACAATATCAGTTCCTTAAGAGTTTCAAAAAAGCCAGCTTCTGACAGCCTATAATGATGGTCATTATTCCATATTTAGGAAACTGTTACTTAATGAGGGAATAACTTTGATTTTTGCTACCCTAGAGGAGAGGCAATCTAATATACATGCTAAATAAGGCAGATAAAAGCAAAAAATAGTAGAGGCAAAAAGAAAAATACAAAAAGGCAATTCAATTAATTTTGTTAGTTCTTTACTGTTAATTAATTTCCCAAATAGATTTTAATCTAATCTTCAAATATTGATTTTTTAAAAAAAATAATTTCTCGATTTCTATTAATTCTAATAATTTATGTATATAAATATATATTAATATATTAAATATATATTGATATATTAAATTACTTGTATTAATAAATTAGTAACTTCAATGTTACTAAACTGAAATGGTTAAGTCTGTCCATCATTCTTTTAAGAATATTCAATTGTTGCTAATTATTTCTAATACTCAGAATAATACCCATAGTACACTACTTTTAATGGCTTTTGCTTTCTTTACTTTCTCTCTCATACTTATAAAGATTAAATAGCTCAGATATGTAAGAACATAAAATTAGATTAGCCCTTAGCTTGCTATGATTGTTCCATGGTTAAAATTCTCTTTGTCAAGTATCCTCAAATCATAGATAAATTGAAGAATCAACTCTGAAACTGGCAAATAAGCTTTTATCGATGAAATTATATCAGTAGTGACAGTAGTAATTTTCATGAGGCATGAAAAAAGGGTTCCAAGGCTTGCTCTAAATCCAAAAACTTCATGAAGCCTGCAGACAATAAACATTCACCTCTGTTCTAGAAAGAAAGATCTTAAATAGAGATAATCCTAGAGATTAACAACAATAATTGGACAGAGAACTCCATTGTTAAACAATGCAGTGTGATATCATGTAACGATGCACCATTCATCTTATACTCCAGTAGAGCCTATTCCTGGATCGACAGGTTCTACTTAGAAGTACCCTGATCACTTCCAGATTGGAACTGCCTTGAAGAGTATCTGGAAAGTTCAGTTGGTACAGAATGCAGTGGCATTGAGCAGTTATATGTGCTTCTAAAAGAGTGCATGTTTTTTTCCCGTTTTTATTAGTTTATAATATAAAATACAAAGATACAAAAGAAAATAACAGGAGAAATAAGGGAGGGAAAAGGGAAGGGAAAAGTGTAGAGAAGAAGGGAAAAAGAAAGAAAAGGCATTGACTTCCAACTCCTGTCATGCCACTGGTGGAGACTGACTCTGAGGAAGAGGAAGAACAGCCAACAGGGAGTGGGAGTGTGGCTCCAGAGGTAGTGGAGGAGGCTGGGGAAGGGCAGAGGCCGGCTGAGCAGTCAGAGGAGGATCCAGGCCCATCCCCTATCCATCCTAGGTCATGCAGGGAGGAGAGGATCAGGGAAAAGCAAGGTCTACTCAAGAGGAGATTACCATGATCCTCCTCATGGCTTGCAGGTGGGAGCTATGTGCGACTGCGCAGTTAGAATTTGCAGGAGTCAATTTAGTGTTCACCTTGAAAGAGGTTTATCTTTGCTGGCATTCTTCCGATGGACTTTTCTCGGTTATTTTCCTGGTGTTTATGATTAGTTATCTTGGCTTGCTTCGGAACTCTCATCAATGCAGTTTGTTTTGGTTTTTTGTTTGCCTCATTATTTACTTTTGTGACTTTAAACTGTGCCTAATAAAACAGTGAAGTTAAGTTGAAGGCCTTACCAGACTTTAATATATGTTTTGGGTTTTGGGTTATTTTGAGAGACTACGGGTCACCACAACTACCTTTGGTGCTGTAGAATAAGAAGTAACACTGAACCTCAACTTTTTACTTTTACATAATAGTATAAACTAGCCATTTCTATAGCAACAAATCTATCTGATCAGTGAAACCCAAAATCAAAGTTTCATTTTTTTCCACCTCAAGCACAAAGTCCAAAAGTGGTTTTCAAGTAGAAACCAAAGTGCTTGTGTGTTTTTTCTTTTATCAAAGCAGTCAATTTAGCCATGTTTGCTAACTCTACCAGCTTTTGCAACCATTCATCCATTGTGGGGATTAAAGTGTTCTTCCATTTTTTAAAATAAAGTAACCTTACTGCTGTCAACATATATAACATCAAAGTTCCAATTTTTTTTCCAATTCTTTTTCCATTAAACCCAAGAGAAAGGTTTCTGGTTTTATCTTTACATTCACTTTGAGAATCTTCTGTATTAGAATATGAATCCTACTCCATTATTTCTTTGCTTTATCATCTGTCCACCATACCTAAAACAGTGTGTGTTGTCTGCAAGCTCCATTGGTTGCCTGTTTGCATCCAGATCCAATTCAAAGTAACCATTTAGCCCTTCGTGGAATTGGACCAGGCTATCTGAGGGACCATCCTTACCCAGTTGCATCAGCTCACCTATTAGATGCAGCAGAATAGGCATCTCAGTATCTCAGCTAGGGACCTTCATTTGGTAGGTTCCAGGAAACATGATTTCACTGCTGTCATGCCCACCTTTTGACATTCCGAAGATCCATCAAGGCCTGGCTATATTGTCAGGCTTGGGTCCCCCAAGCAACCAGAGACTTGTTTAAATGGCTCAATTTCTGAGGTGGCCATTTTTATACTCTCTTTTCTATCTGGTCTCCATTGCTGTATTAAACCATGAAGGATAAATTTTGCATAAAGGACTACTTTATTGTCAATTGTATGAATTTCAATTTGCTGAAATATGGAAAAGTATAAAACGGTATAATTTACAAAGGTATTAGGTCAAAGACTATTTTACACTGAGGTAAAATAGAGAAGAGCCAAGTGACATTCCTAAGGTATTGCAAACTTGGCTGAAGTAATACCCTGCCTGAAAAGAATAACAGAATAAAAAGAAATTAATGGTAGCACCGAGTTTATTGTGGATGTGTATAACTTTCCATTACCTGGACAGCTGTCAAGGGAGAATACTCATACCTTTCTCTTGGTGTCAACATACTCCAACCCAAAAATATTCTATAGTAAATAAACTTTTCATGTGACCTTTGTGATTAGAACACATGAAAATTATAAAGAGTCTTCATTATGAGCTAGGTTAATTATAAAGAAATTTAACAGCACCTAGAGACATTCTATATCTTTGGATTTTTCATTAGTATTATAGAGGGAAGAGTAGTAAATATGATTTAAACTTCCTAAACATGTTAATACATATTGTTGATCTTTAAGTTTCTAGAAAGTCAAAATGGAAAATTATGCCTCCCAAGTGAGAACATGTGGAATAAAATAAAGATTTAAAATGAAATAAATTATTATATAAAGTTTTAACAAAGATCACAGGAAGCATATAAAAACAATATGTTATGGCGAAGTCAACAAGAAAGTTGTGATGACAAGGGTGGATGAGGATATAGTTGATATATCTGTAGTCTGAAATTACTTCAGTTTTATCACCATATGTGCTTGCACCATTGTGTCCTATAAATTACAGCCCATATGTTGTCTGACATATCATATTTTAGAGTTTTATGCAAAATACAATAGATTTAGATTATATAAAATCTACATGGGCTAATTTAAATTACAGGCAATATCTGTCAATAATTTAATTGCAATTAAAACAACAACTGGACTACAATAGAGTTCAGAGCAAATATGGGATTCCCATGGCTCTGCAAACATTGTGAATACTAATTCCCATTATCCCTAGTCATGGCGCATTCTGGCTGCAAGTTTTATGGGAGTTGGAGTCCAACAGCTTTTTAAAAGGCATACTGTTTTAGTCTGACCTTAGGGGAAAACTATTCATCTCTTTGCATTGGATAAGAATATCTATAGAGAGCTTTTTTTTAGAAAAAATGTTTAAATACATGCTAATTAGGAATATGTCTGCTTCATTATTACAAAAAAATTACACTTTTATAGTCAGAACTATTAGCCATTTTGTTCATTGTACCAAAAGGTGGGGTTCTATACTCCCACAAAAATTGATTACATATTTTTGATAACATTTGAAGTTATTTTCATATATCTTACAGTGGTAAATTCACACTTGGGAATGTAATTAAAACTGCTAAATCTATTGAGTAACATATGTTTTTCAAATATTTCCTACACATAAATGATAAAAAGGCACCTATCATTTCTGTAGTAGAAAGTTTCCAAATGTAAGTCTATCATATAATAGCAATAGCACTTAGACGTATATACCGCTTTATAGTGCTTTACAGCCTTAATGCTATACTGTGTGACCACAATTATAATAGCCAAAAAATGAGAAAAAAGAAATATGGACAATAGTAACATCCAGATATTGTAATCAAGGAATCTGAAAGATCTTTCAATTTAATTTTGGAGCATAGGATGGGAAGGATGGGAATTTAAATAAGAGAAACTAAAACTTTGTATTTGTTCCTGCTGTGCTCGATATTCCCTTCCAAGATGAGGACTAGTTTGGTCCTGGAAGTAGCCCTTTTTACTGGACCCTCCACTGCAAGCTCTGCTAGGCACATCATTATCTTTTCAATACTAACCATATCTATTCTCACTAGTGGGGTATCTCTTTTGTGGGAACTACTCCTTGAAATTCCTTCTGATATTTAGGTAGTTCCTACTAATATGTCTTTTAGGAGCCTACTAAAGATTCATTTCCTCACCCAGCTTTTCCTTGTATGAACATTATCCCCACACTTTTTAATGTACGTAGAATTATAAAATGCTTTGCTGCAGTTGCACTAGTTTTTGTTTAATTACAGGTAATTTGTCAATTTACAACCACAATTAGAACTTTATTTCTGGTTATAGTCGGCACCCAGTAACTGGACCCAATTTTATGGCAATTATATTTGCAGCAATCACTAAGCAAATCACCATGGTCAAATGACTAATATGCTGCTATTGTAAATGTTAACCCATTCTTCCAAATGGGTGGTTTTCTACTGGAAACTAGCAAAAAAGTTGCAAATTATGGTCACATGACTCTGGGACTCTGCAACCAGTTGTAAAGATGACTTGGTTGCCAAGGGGCCAAAACTCAGTCACATGACCATGGGTAGGAATGGGTTGGGGGAGTGGCACAACATTTCATGATGGCCAGAAGGTCCCTGTAATTTTAAATGGATATAAGTCAAGGACTACCATTATCTCCCTTCCTATGTTATTCTTATTGTTAGAAATTGCTTCAGTGTGTTTCTATAAGAATTCATTATAAATTACTTTAAGTGCATAGATAAATAAGTTGTAATATTTTGATTTTATGATAGTTAATATTTAATTTACATAATTTACATTAATTGATTTTATTTCTTTGTTTTATTTTTATTGCAGTTGTGTTTTTAGCTGCTATTTTTTCATTCAATCTTAAAATGAAAAATAATTTGTACTATTTTTAAATAGGGGAAAATGTTGTTTTAAAGACCACTAATGTATCTATATGAAATACATAAATACAATGGTCTGTTGATGCAAATGTTTCATCAGCTGTGGCAAAGTTCTCAAATCCCAGTTTATTTGGTTTGATGCTAGCTGTTTAAAAAAAAATCAGGGAATAAACTGTAGTGGTTTAAATGTGACAACTCCGATTAAATACTTAAATACTGGTAAAACCAATATGGTATTATTATAACATCCCATCTTCAGCATATTCTGGTAGAAAATTTCACAACTATATGCTCTCCCCTACCTGTATTGTACATATTGTAATCGGAGACAAATCTAGATGAAACATTTTTTCTCTCACCTGTGTGCTGAATTTTCTCCTGCAGAGAAATCTGACTGCCCTTCTCATTGGAGGAAAAAAAATAACCTATTTTCAAGTACACAGAAAGAAGTGGCCTAATATAAACTCAACTGCAGGCAGCACTTTCTCAGATACTACAGAAATCTTATTACCTAGAGAGATGTGATATTACATATGGTAAACAGAATGGAACTAAATGCTAGGGGCTCTACATCTATATATTAACAGTTGGAATCAGTATAGATATCTATGTTCCCTTAAATTGTGATCAATAGTAGGTAAACTGTTTTGAAACTTGAAAGGATGAATTGGAAGGGATGTCTAGCACCCTTTTTTGTTTTAAAATGGTGAGGAAAAAAGGCATGGTAGCTATTTATTTGTGGCTTTCAAACCTCTACCTCAAAGGGAACACTTCCATTAACCTACTGTATATGCTCCAAGAAATTGAAAACAAAAACAATTACTCTCCTGAAGCTAAAATAATTTTGTCCACCTGTAAAAAATTAAAGTTTCTCTGCTGAACAATAACATTATTGCAATTATATGTAAATAAAGTTAGTGACTTATGTTAGGAATATAAGGCACCTAACAGGTATTTGGGTTAGAAATATATAAACCAGGATAAACATTTTAAAATTATTTAAGAAAATGCAAAACTGTAATTAGGTGTGGTTTCTCCAACGGCCATAAGATGGAGCCAGAAACCTGGTTTGTCTTAGTCTTAGTCTTAGAAGAAAGTATGAGTCAGTCTCTGTTTCCTTCTGTTGGAGAATATTGCTGTTCCTCATAATTGACTGATATTCATGGATTTGATGTAAGTCTAATACTGAACTGTTTTTGACACTGGACTTTCTAATTGGATTATCCTTGGATTGGAACCTGACTGATTTACTTATGAATGATTTCTGGACTGCTTGTTTGGACTTTGCTTAGCGTTTCTGGAAGTAAAAACCTACATTTACTGTACAGTGTATCTGTGTGCTCTGTATGTGTATTATTCAAACACTACTCTCAAATACGTCTCCCTGTATGGCTCATTCTCCTAACGGGGAATTACCTCAACAACTTTTCCTTCTATTCATTGCTTTCTCATATCTCATATCTCACATTAGGAAGCTAGGTTTCATATGGATGCCTGGTTGGGGTGTGTGAGTCTGTTTGTGCCCAGGTGTTTGGCTGGCTTGTGGTGTGGAGATGAAACCTAGCTTCCTAATAAATGATAGCTCTCCATTTACTCGGAACCAAGCTGCACTAAAAGCCTCCAATACAAGAAACACAATGTTGCCAGCCAATCAAGACAAAAAAAGCTACAAAACAGACAGAAGATATTAGAAACACCAATCAAGTAGAACACAGCAAACTCCAAGACCAATAAACACAGACCAAGACTCCCAACCAATCAGGATGGGAAAAAAAAAACATTCTGGCACAGCGTAGGCCAGCACCAAATTTAAAACAGAAATGGCTGTGAAAGTCTGACTCACAGACAAACACTATACAGAAGCCTGATGATGGCAGATGAGATTCTGTCGAAACGTTGCTACAGCTTTAAAACCACAACTATAATGACGTGGGAAAATACCCAAACAAAGCTGAATATCATACATATATATGTGTGTGTGTGTCCGTATACATATACATATCCATACATATCCATCCATACATACATACATACATACATACATACATACATACATATTCCTCTCTGGAAGGAGGGGGCTCCTGTGGACATAATGGACTGGGAAATGGTGGTGCAGTATTCCTTGTGAACTGTGGCTCTCTTAATTCCAGCCCCCCACCCAGCAAAGTGGCAGTCTCTAAATATGTCCATGAATTTTTCAGAACTTTTCCGGATACATTAGAAGTCTGTATTGTTGAAGGCACTAAAGAATCTAGTAAAGAAATATCTCTGAAACAATGATGGTGGTGGTGATCACGGATTGTCTAGTTTTAGTAAAGTCTAAAATATATCTTCAATTTAAATGACTTGAAAATATGATATACAGCATAAAATTGAGAGTAATCTGCATAAGCTAATTTTAAAAGTTTAGGCATTCAGTAATAATTTAGATGTTCAATTTCAAGGAAATGTACACATTTTAGGCAAATGGGAGTTGAATGGAGAAATATCTAACAAGATTTTCTGTACAATTGAACAGATGAAAATGCAGACATGCAGAAATCATATACAGTATAACAGCAAGATGATATCTGAATATCTTTAACAGTTGTTTATTATTATTAATCATTATTATTATTTGTTGCTTTGTTGTTAAATTGCCCTGCATTCAATTTTGATTAAATATAAAAGTAAGCTAAATAAAACTAATAAATTCTGGGGTGGAATGTACAGAATATTTAGGTCCTTGACAGCTCCTAAAATTAATGTACTGTATATAGCCATCTACATAAAGTTTGAGGGCCTGCGACTTCAATTCTTTATTCAATGCATAAAATAACATATCCCCACCTGCCTCTGAAGAGTATCAATAGGGGTCTCACAGCTGGTCTCACAGTGTCTCCTGGTGGGCATTATAACTGAAAACTGCCACACAAAATATTTACAAGAAATTCCTTTCTCTCTGAAGACCTGTAAAACCCTGTACATAGGGAATGATATAAGAATCTCTCTGTTCTGAGAACTTTAAAAAAAAATTGACTATATATGCCTTTCTGAAAGCAAGTGTTTCTATTGTAGGTTTCAGCTATTAAAAAATATATAATGTGGTAGCTTTTAACCACTTTTGCTGAGATGATCTGTTCTATAGTTCATACATGTAGTGTCTTGAAGAGCAACTACTTCCACTTCAACATCATTAATGTAATTAATATATTTCATTGTTTTTGTTCTGCCTCAGCTGCTTAAATTGAATTCAAACACAGAAGGATTTTGTTAGCTAAGTGAAGAAGAAATGTCAACTCAGATACAAAATTTGTTCATTATGATTCTTGAATTTGATTGTAGCACTGAAGCAAAAAATATTTGTCAGGATAATAGGAAAAGAAAGGCAAAGGAAGGAAAACAATGGGAGCTCTTTGTTATTTTAAATAATTGAGTTGCTACACAATATGATAGATTTCTTCTCTTGAACCTTAATGGATAGCAACACAATCAATAACTGGCTGTAACATTTTTTGTTCTGCTTCATCCACTATAATTGAAAAGTAAGTCAAGCAGAACTTTGAAACAACTTATGACATACCTTTTTTCCCTTTTTAGTTCTTTAAAATTATTATTAAAATGAAAATGTTTGGGGGATCAAGATAAAGGTAACTGATATCATAATAATCTTTCAACAAGATATTTTATATATCATGTATGACAAGTGTACAAAGACTAAAAACTGGGAGCTTCTTTTTTGGATCTGTTCAATTCAGTTCAAGTTTTGTCCAAAAGATTAACTATTTGCTCCCAGGTTGTTAATTATATTACATGCATATTCTCCTTTTTAATCAAACTCAACTACTGGTGATTTCAAGGACATGTTTTTTGAAGAATATCATGAAAATGGTTTATTGTTATTTTCTTCCAGAATGCTGCTTTAAGTTCTCAAGTGAACCATATAGTTCTGGTGATTTCCTATCCAGATTGGACACAACTTTTTGAGAACATTCAGGGTTGATGAGGTGCAGTCACTTAGATCAAAGAAAAAGTTCTCATCCTGGAAATAGAGTCAGATCTGAAACCTATTTTTAGGATAAGGACATTTGCTTTTCTCTTTATTAATATACTTTTGGCTAAGTTTTAAAAGGGATGAATTTGCCTCACTTCAGTCACTTCAACATCTTTTTATGGCTCAGCTAAAATAGTACTACTTTGGAAGTAATCTAGAGCCTTGATTACTGTTCACTGAAACTATGGAAACTATGCCTATGGCTTCTGTAGAATCGTGCTGAATTTCATTAATCTGACTTTTCATTTCAACCAAATTCACTATATATTCTCATCTGCCCTTTTATAACTTCATTGACCTCAACCTAGTATAATGTACTACATCTCACTTACTTTGAATTGATCAAACTTATTTGAACCAGTGGTGGGATTCAAATTTTTGTACTACCAGTTCTGTGAGCATGGCTTGTTGGGCGTGGCGGGGAAGAATACTGTAAAATCTCCAGTCAGAGGTGGTATTTGCTGGTTCTCTGAACGACTCAAAATTTCCACTATCGGTTCTCCAGCACTGGTCAGAACCTGCTGAATACCAACTCTGTTCTGAACATAGATATTAGTTTATTATTTTTATGGATGCATACTCTGATTACTCCTGTTTGGTTCATTTGTCAGGAGAACTAACTTTAGGAACCAACATTGTTTTTGTGGCGACTTCCACACAAGCTAAGAATTATAAAGCAAAGACCAAACTTGGCTTTAGAATCTAACTTGTTAAAGAAAATCAAACACCATATTTGAGTTTAATCCCAACACCGAGCTTGTTATTCCTGGTAAATTCTGACAATTCAAGTGCTTCTACCATGGCTGGCTCAAGATATTTGCTGCCTGAGGTGACAAAGTAACACTCTTTTTCATTCCATTTTTCTACACAATTCAGGCTGATTGGCAGTTACATTAGTATGGGGACATATCTGCTGAAAATTGGAACGGGCTAATGGGGGATGGAGTTCAAGCAAGCTATTGAACATGACACTCAATTCTCTCCCCCAACATATTGCCGCTTCTTGCAAGATTTTCTATCTGAAGCTGTACTCTGCTTAACAGAAGGTCTGGCTCTGTCTTCTATTGTCAACTAATGGGACATCAAGTAGCAGGAACTAACCTTCTTTCTGCACACAGGCCTGAAATTATGGGTGGGATTTTTTTGTTTTGTTTTACACAAATAGAGACTATTTAATCAGACAGATGTATCAACGGTGCTTATTACCAGAATATTAGATTATTTATTCTGAAATTGACATAACCTATGCCCATCTGTTTGGAGAACTTTGGTAAAATCTGAACAGGAAAATTCTTATTTCTTCTGAAATAAAAAGTGTAAAATTATGATTCTATGAACATGACATTATGGAATGTGTTTTTGTTATTGAGAAAATATGAGAATAGCATCCATTATGATTTCTTTATTCAGAATTGGTTGACAGCTAATATCTTAAAAAGAGAAGAACGATTAATAGGATTGTAGAACTGGAAAGAAGCATTTAGTCTGAATTCAGCCTCCTGCTTGTATAGCTTTTTCAAATGAATTAAAATGCATATATCTTGCTCCCTCAAAAAAAAACCCATATCATTTTATTTTATTCACCCCAGATGTGTCAAATGAATTTTTATTTATTGCTTTTAATACAGGCTAAAATGTAACAAAAGGAGAGTGACATACAATCAGCAGGTAATATTAACAAGCTCTCCAGTGTTCTGAAGAACCAGGTGGAAATTATTTCTGCTGTAATGGGTAGCGGCAGGACTCTAAGAGGCCAAAAAACAGCCCAGTTAATGAGGCTTAACGCTTGGTATGGAGAAAGTTCACAACTATCTTTTGGTGCTTTGCTCCAGCAAATAACAGCATTTGACATGTAAAGACAGCTCCTATTTCATAGCAATAATTTCCAATTGCTCTACAATTTATAAACAAAAATCTCTGGAAGAGGATGCTACTTTTAGGGAAAATGGGAAGTACGATTTGATAATTTTTGACGACAGACAAATACATGCTCTGTATTTGTAAAGCTACCTAAAACTCATAGACCAAAAATGTTTTATTTTTTTATTTTATTTGCTTACAAGATAATAGGTATAAGTAAAAACATAGTTCTGAATACATGGATACATATAAGAAAAATAAAAGAAACAATAGGACAGGGACTGTAGGCATGTTGGTGCGCTTATGCAGGCCCTTTATAGACCTCTTAGGAAAGGGGTGAGGTCAATAGTAGAAAGTCTAAGGTTAAAGTTTTTGGGGTTTGGAGAAGAAACCACAGAGTCAGGTAGAGTATTCCAGACATTGACCACTCTGTTGCTGAAGTCGTATTTCCTGCAATCAAGTTTGGTGCAATTAACCTTGAGTTTGTATCTATTGTTTGCTCTTGTATTGTTATGGTTGAAGCTGAAATATTCATTGACTGGTAGGACATTGCAATGTATGATTTTATATCCTATACTTAGATCGGACCGAAGGCGGCGTAGTTCTAGTTTTCTAGGTCTAGAATTTCAAGTCTGTTGGCATAAGGTATTCTACAATGAGTAGAGGAGTGGAGAACTCTTCTTGTGAAATATTTCTGGACTTTCTCAACTGTGTTAATATCAGATACATAATGTGGGTTCCAGACTGATGAGCTGTATTTGAGTATTGGTCTAGCAAATGCTTTGTATGCTCTAGTTAGTAGTGTAATATTACCAGAGAAAAAGCTACGTAGGATTAGGTTAACAACTCTTAATGCCTTTTTGGCTATGTACTTACAGTGGGCTCTAGCACTTAGATCATTAGAGATGAGTACTCCAAGATCCTTGACAGAGTTTGGATCATCAACAAGGTCTTGACTATTCAGCCTGTATTTTATTTTCTGTTATTTTTTTGCCAATATGTAAGACAGAGCATTTATTTGTTGAGATTTGAAGTTGCCATTTGTATGACCATTCTGATACATAGTCAAGATCTTTTTGAAGGGTAGCAGTATTGTCTGTGGTGTTGAATAGCTTTACATCATCAGCGAAGAGAACACAGTTGCTCTTAATATGATCACAGAGGTCATTTATGTAGAGTATGAAGAGAGTTGGTCCTAGAACACTGCCTTGGGAGACACCATTATTGACAGGTACAGAATTTGATAGGATGCTCCCAATTTTGACCATTTGTTGTCTGTTTGACAGGAATGCTTCTATCCAGTTATGCAGGTGTCCAGAGATACCATAAGATTTTAGTTTTAGGAGTAGTTTGTTGTGTACCACTGAATCAAAGGCTTTACAGAAGTCTATGTAGATTGTGTCTATTGCTTTGCCCTTATTGAGTTGTGTAGTCCATATGTTTTTGCAGTGTAAGAGTTGCAGATTACAGGATAGTTTTTTTCTGAAACCAAATTGTTTATTAGAGAGTAGGTTGTTTGTCTCTAAGTGGAGGATAATGGATTGGTTAATAATTGATTCCATGATTTTACAGGTGACACAGCATAAAGAGATTGGTCTGTAATTTTCAACTTGGCTGGGGTCTCCCTTTTTGAAGATGGGGATGACTGTGGCTTGTGACCATAGTTTTGGCAAGGAGCTGGTCCTGAAAGATTTTTTGAAGATTATGCTTAGAGGTTCTGCTATGACAGTGGATAGCTTTTTTAAGAAATTGGCACATATTCCGTCTGGTCCAATAGATAGAGATAGTTTTAGATTGTGTAGTACTTTTTCAACATCGTCTACTGTAAAATTGATATGTATTAGATCATTGTAGTTGTCTATGGTTCGACTAGGAAATACTGGGCATGATCCATTGCTGTTTACAAATACTGAGCCAAAGACTGTGTTAAAGAGGTTGGCTTTAATAGTGTTGTCGTTGCAGTCTTTACAATTAGGTCCTTTCAGGGGAGGGATGGACCTTGAGTCTTTTAGTTTGTTGTTTACAAAATTGTAGAAAGTGTGGATGGAATTGGTGTGTAGAAGGTTTTCCTCTTGTTTAATGTGATAATTGGTGCATTCAAGCTTTATCTGGTGGCATAAATTTTTGTATTGGCTTTTGAAGTTGGCAACATGGCCAGATTTGTTTTTCCACCAAAGTGATCTCTCTTGGATTGAAGCTTCCTTATTGTTATGGGTAATCTGGTTTTTCTGGTTTTTGGAATTGTTATTGGTACATATAGTTTGATGACTCTTTTGACTTCAAGTAAAAATATGTTGTAATGGTCTTCAACAGTATTGCATCCAGTGAATAGAAATTTCCAATCAAGGGATGAGAGATCGTTGTCTTAAAATCATAGTTGCCTTTTTTAAAGTTATAATTGGGGTTTACATCATTGTGTTGATTTTTTGTGTGGACGTATGTTGAGACAAAAATCAATCATGCTGTGGTCACTGTTGGAAAAGGTTTCTTTAATTTGTATTCCATAAATTGAATTCAAACTATTGCAGAAGATGAGATCGAGGTAGTTGTTAAGTCTAGTATTGTTGGTTACTAGTTGTTCCAGTCCCAGGTTTGTTACAGCATTGTAGAAGGTTGTCTGTATGGGTTCAGTTTTACATTCATTTAGGGTCCAGTTAATGTGAGGTAGATTGAAGTCACCAAGAAAGATAAAAGTGTTTGGGCAGGATGTTGCCCATGTTAGTAGTGAATTTAGCTTGTTTACATGTTCGATGTCATAATCAGGGGCTCTGTGATATTTAAGGACAGTTCACAGATGATGGTCTCAGGAAGAGCAAGCTCTTGGCTAACTTGGATGTTTTTTAGATATAAGGACTTTTTATAGAAGATAGCAATACCACCTCCTCTATGGATTTCACAATCTGATCAGTAAACCTGATAGTCTCTTACTGTGGTAATGGAGTCAGGAGAGATGCATTGAGACAGACAAATATGTCGAATTTCACCATATTTAGTAAGAGGAGAAATTTAGGTATTTTATTCACAAGGCTTCTTGCATTGAGTAGCTTGCATTTAAGGCCAGTTGTAGTTGAAATTGAGGTAGTTAGGGGTATGCATGCCTAGTTTTGAGTGATGGTGGGTTGGATGAGGTAGGGTTGGATGTGGAGTTGTGAGTTGTGTGACTTACTTTTGATACAATCAGTGCGGTAGTCAATGTAGAGCTCCTTCTCTCCATTGTCTAGACATCTTTTGAGTTCCTTGCAGAGTTCACAGGAGCGGATTCTTTGCAGTATGGGTAAGTCTGGTCTTGAGTGAAGTTTTTTGTGGTTGGGATTGGTTTTTGCAAGGGCGTTTATTGTATGAGTGAATATGAGTTTGCTGGATTCATTTTTGCAAACAACTCTACAAAATTTTGGGGCCACTGAGCCATCATTGTATTTGGACTCAGGGCCATCTCTGGTTACTTCAATGATATCTTCAGGAGAGATGTTTGTTGTATTTGAGTTGCTTATGATATTATGAACTTTGGTGATGTCATCTGATTCATTGGTGTCTTCAAGACCAAATAAGGTACCATTTGGACGTTTCTGATCACGTTCAATGGTGTCTCTGATGAGTAAGGAGATATCATTTATGGAATTATTTGATGGGATAGTAATTATCTGAGGTTGTGGTTTGGTGGTTATTTTTGGTTGTAGTTGTGATTGTAGTTGAAGTAGTAGTTGTGGTAGTGGTTGTTGGGTTGGGATTTGATTTTGAGCTGATAGGTAGTCACTTATCAGTGCTGTATTTTTTTTCTTCAAGAGAAATTAGGCTTCCTTGTATAATTGTTTCAAAACGTGTTGCTAAGTGTTTTTCTATTGAGTGTGTGAGTGATTCTCTGCTATCAACTCTGTCAGGCAGGGTACTTGGTTTGTTTAGCTTAAGAAAACATGATGGACATAGACAAGGGAATGTATTTGATGCTTTTAGGAGATCAGCTAGGTCTTTGTTTAAGTTTAAGCAGGCAAGGTGCGTTTGATTGTCACATAGGTAGCATTTGATGTTATTTTTGCTTTCATTGATGGTTTTAAGACATCTGAAGCATGTACAGGAGTCTGGGAGGTCATTGGTAGAGATATTATTTTTTGTTGTTTGGTAGTGGAGGATTTGGAGTTTCTGGAGTTTCTGGCTGGCATGGTCAATGACAATAGTACACTAAACAATTACAATAGTGAATTAATGTGATAGGTAGACAGTTACTTAATGAATGTTGGTAATTAATAAATGTTAATTGATAAGTTAGAGAACAAATCAAAAGTAAGGTTACTTATTACTAAAATAAATCAATCAACTTATTACTAAGAATCAATCAATCAATCAATAGACTAGATAATCAATGATACAATATTAAATCTGTATCACTTCAATGAATCAGTAAATTAGTGGTCATTTAACAATTAATTATTATACTATTATATGATAAATCAATTATTGAGGTAGTTAGAGGCACAAAGCATTATCTATAAATATTTGGTCTTGAGGTACTGAAATAGTGGAGGTAGTATAGTATTGGAGGTTTGTGGTGTAAAGTTCCTTTGTTTTTCCTTAAAGCCACGTTTTTTGGTTTTTGTTTTGTTTTGTTTTTGTTTTAAAGAGGAAGCGTTGCTGTTTGATAGATTTGAATGGAGAAGATTTGAATGAGCTCACCAATCATCTACTTTGGAGTTTGGAAAGGATGAGATTTGGGTGGAGGTTTAGTGGAGGTTGTCCAATCAGCTGAATGGGAATTTAAATTCAGGGTGACTAATCAGCTGGGTTGTTGAAATGGAGCTGGGTGATTTATATGGAGACTATCAATTCTCTATGAATGTCCTTTGTTCTCCCCAACTGGTGACTGTTTAGAATTATTTTTGGTGATTTGATTTAAATGGAGACTGTAGACAACATGTTGATATCCATTAGTTCTAAAATCAGACATACTGTGATAATTTATTGAGAGCAAGCATAAAAGCAGGAAGACAACAAGAAGAATGTAAGCAGTACTTAGAGAATAGTTTTTTATGTACTTAAGATCTAGGAATTCTACGCTATGTTATTATCTATAATAAAAGTAGTTTTATAGGATCAGGTCTTACTCCAGATCTTAATTCATCATGTTGTTTCCCACAATGAACAGCAGATGCCTCTGGAATTCTCTATTTACTCATTTATTCCTACTCTTTGATTTATGTTTTTAAACTGTTTGTCAATGATCTCTAAAAACTCCAAACATGTAACATTGACAATCTTCATTCATGTGTTTTCCAATGCCCTTAAAAACCTCCAAAGCTTTGAGATGCAAGATTTAGTTTTCTGCCATATCTCCTGGTTTTCTTTTTCTCTGAAGCTTCTTTCTCTACATGCCTGGTTAATATTTCTTTGATTACTGTTTCTGCCAAGTAGCTTGGAGCAGGTGTTAATCTGACCTCTAACGAGTCTTTAATTTTTCCAATCTCCACTGTCTCCTTGTTTAAATATTGGTGTCATATGGGCTACTTTCCAGGCCTGTAATATTGAGTCAGAACTGAATAATAAATTACACATTTATGCTAGGAAATCAGCAATTTCACATTTAAGAACTCTCAAGTAGATGCCATCAGAACCTGATAATTTACTATGACATAGTCTTTTAAGATGTTCCACAACATCTTCTCTTACTATCTCAATTTGCTTTCAGTATTCCAACTCCCCCATCATTACAGGCTCTGATATTTGTTCTCCATCCTCCATACTAAGGAGCAATGCAAAGAATTCATTGAGTTTCTCTGCAATATCCATATCCTTCTTGATATCTTTTTCACTCTTTTGTCATCTAAAAGCTTGATGTTAATGGTTTAGTAATATCTTTGTATGTATGGCAGAATGATGCCAGAACAGTCGCACTGTGTTTTATATTTATAGTTGTAAACAAAAATATATTAAAAAACAAATAAAAGCCACCTTCTTCTCTACTTCAAATGTATTTAGTTTTTATTCTTATTTATGCTCTTGGATTCCCTTGTACCTTAAAGTCTCTCTTTTGTGCTTTCTCATTTATTTACCTTACATGTTTTTCAAGGCACCAAATGCTTTTCCACTGCAACGGCTCTGAAGTCCAGCTTCAGATAACTTCAGGGAGAAACTTTTAACTGTATTATTGCTTCATTGCTAAACTAAAACTTTTTTTTCTACCTGAAGTACTGGCAAGAAGTACAGTATTTCTCAGTTGATTTATTATGAGTTCAAAATCAAGAAGAAAAGCCGGTGTAAAAAAATTAGCACAAAAATGATGTTGAGTAAGCCCCACAAAGTCATTGACTTAAACTAATAAACAAATCAAACAAATAGTCCTTGTTTAGTGACCACAATTGGGACTGGCAACTTGGTCATTAAGCAAAGCAGTCACTAAGTGAAACTATGACTATATTCCTTTGCTTAGGAGTCGTAAATGCAAGATTTGTTGTAAAATTATTTTTTCATCACTGCTATAACTAAGAATGGTCACTAAATTAGACATTTGCTAAACAAGGACTGCCTGTATTGGTAAAGGACAATATGGTACCTAAAGCATTGGATGTTTAAGACAGTGTTTGATCAAAACTCATATATACAACTTTTGAATAATGCATGGGTGTCAAACTCATTGCGTCACATTGCTGTCACTTTATGTTTTACGACGTTTTCCCCATTCACGGAGCTGGAGTGGGCATGGCCTGTATGTGATGCATCTGACCGATGGCCATGGCCACTTGACACCCCGCGTCTAGTGCTTGTCCTGAAGTGCTTTTTCTTTCTTTTTTCCTTTTTTTAAAATAGATTTTTATTATATTTTCCACAAATACTAATCTTGTATACAGTTTTTTACAGTGGTTTGGCATCAACAAATACACATTTTATATATCTTAATATATACATTTTCTTTCTATAAATCCACAGTATCTATTGTGTCTATCTACAGTTACATTTATCTTATATGCCTTATAAGCTATATGTCTAGCCTATTATTCTCTTAAAGTCTCTTGTAAAAATTACATTTTCTATTTTCTTATTTTTTGTATCTATCCTCTAACCATTCATACCATTTATGCCATACATTGTAATATTTGGAGTTCTCCCTCTCCTTCATTTCATAATGAATATGCATAACCACCACATATAATAGAAGGTACCATCATTTTGTTCACATTTCCAACACTTTGGGCTTGTATTAGGGTATATCTTTGCCAATCTTGTTGGAGCCAAATGACACCGATAAAACATTTTATATAAATTTTCTTTGTATGCCGTAGATGTCATTAATTTATAATTTGTGGTGCATAATTTCTTCCATTCATCCAGCTCAATATTATATCCAAAGTTCTGCACCCATGCTATCATAGTAGTTTTCACAATTTCCTCCTCCATTTTAAATCTCAGTAAATATTTATAGGTTTTTCATATAAATTTTTCCTCTGTTCCAACTAAAATTTTATCTAATTGATTTTGCCCTTTATTGAATCCAAGCTCTTCTAAATCTTTTTTATACCTATTTTGAATTTGTAAGTATGGCCACCAAACAATTATAATTCCTTGTTCCCTTAATTCTTGATTCGATTTAAGTTTCCCTTGATTATCCAACAGTTCGTTTTAAGTTACCATTTTTCTTATATCCAATCTATTTGGATGGGTCATGGCCTCCATGGTTGACAACCAGCAGGGTATCTCCATATAATGGTTCTTTTCGATCTTCTTCCAGGTCTGTATAAGCGAGTCTCTTATTTGGTGTTGATTAAAATAGTCATGTGCTTTACCCCTTTTTTTCCCACAAAAATGCATGCCAACCTATCTGGAGGTCATGACCTTCTAGCATTAAAATTCTCTTATCTTTTAGTTTAACCCAATTTTTTATCCAATTTAATACTGCAGCTTGATAATAGAGTTCCCATTCTGATAGTCCAAAACCACCTCTGTTCCTACTACCCTGTTTTTAATTTAATACATGGCTTCTTGCCCAACCAGATGAAGTTAGTTATCATTTTATTTCATTCAGTAAAAAACTTTTTGTCTAGTTTTATTGGAATTATTTGGAATAGGTACATTAATTTAGGCAAAGTATTCATTTTTATTACTGCAATTCTTCCCAATAGTGACAATTGCAGCTTTTCCCATAATTCTAATTCTTTTCTAATTTGTTTTATTAATTTAATATAATTATCCTCCTTAATTGAAGAACATCTAGCAGATAACCATATTCCTAAATACTTCACTCTTTTTGCAGTCTCTAATCCCATTTTACTTTCTAGTTCTTTTTTGTTGTTGTATGGTACAATTTTTTATTATAGTTTTAGTTTTATTCTTATTTATTTTGAGTCCAGACACTTCCCCAAATTTTTCTATTACTTGTAACAATATATCTCCAGTGCTTTTTCAAGAGGCAACTGGACTTTTTGGTTTTTCTTTGAAGACATTTCACTTCTCATCCAAGAAGCTTCTTCAGCTCTGACTGGATGCTGGGGAATTCAGACAAGCTCTAGTGGTTGGATTTAACAAAAATCGAGCACTAGCTAAAGTTTTCCCATGCCTTGTTGATTCCTTGCAACTCAAGCATAAATTGGAATAATAGGGGTGGTGCCTTTTTAAAACTTTTAATATTGATCAGCAACTTTCTTCATTGAAAAAAATGAGGCTTTTTAATGGATTTGTAAGAGTTGGTAAAATAATTTGTTGACAGTTGTAAGATTAACATGGATATCAGAGAACAAGGAGCATTTTAGAACAGGTGGCTTTATAGTTTCTTTCACTATATTAGAACTAAAATATTTGGGTGGCAAAAAATCCAGATATTCCATTGTTTTATGGCGAAGAATTTTCTGTTTCCCTTGTTGCCTCCTAGTGGTTATCTGAATTTCTGCAGAACATATACGGTAGTCTTAATGCACATTTGACATGCTGATCTGTCCTTTCTTCCATGATAGACCTCTTCTTTATGGACAGAATGGAACACCACAGTAACCCTCCTATCCACAGGTCACTAGTCTGGAATATTCCATAATCATCTTTCATATTAAATGTTAATCAGTTTTTTATACTAAAAGTCTTTGAGAAGTCTCCTTTGAATAAGTACAATGTGGTAATTAAACTACAATAGCTAAATCATTGTTCAGTCAAAAGCTCTTTTCACTGTATAATGCATTTAACTTCTTAACAGCAAGTTCAAAACACATTCAAATATATAAAGGACAGGCTAGGAACTCCTTTTAAAAATACATTTAAAGTAGCGTTTCCTTGTCACAAAATTAGCTGGCTATATTATGCATGGGTTTGTGGTAAGCAGTATACTACATAATGCAAGTTTCTTCTATCTTCAGACATACAAGGCTTGATTGCACTTTGATGTGGAATGTTTTAATTATCGACAATCTATAATTAATCAAATATATTTGTTATCCTAGTTCTTATATGCAGAGAGGACAAGTGTTAAATTACAGTCACCAGTTTCCTTCAACCAAGCGCCTTCACACATTATATTATTTCAACTTCTAATTCCCAATCAGGTAGTTACGCCAACCTACAGGAATGAATCAAGGCGGAGAAGTATAGAAAAAGAAGAGCAAAAACAAAGAGAAGATCTATGGGCCTAAGGAACTGCAAGCACTTTGGTAAGAGCCAGTCTATTTGACTGCAAGTAGTTAAACTTTTTAATCAATCAACCAACCAATCAATCATCAAAGCTAGAGTCTTACAGAATTAGTCATAGATCAGTATCGTGCAGTCATTAAAAAGAAGCAAAGTATAAGGTTATGTGTTAGCCCTTCAAGATAATCCAGACAAGAAGCACAGCCAGGAATACTACATATCTTTATTGTAAGGTTACATTAACAGAATTTGGCAAGACTGAAAGTATTTATCCTTTCCTTTTAGTCTCCAAAAAATTAGGGAGGATCCCTTCTGAAATGTTTCCCACACACCTTCTCCTTCTTTGGGCTGAGATACAGCTTACATGCTGGTTGTCCAGTCTGCTGCTTTTCCTCTTGTCTATCATGGTCATTCCCACATACCATTACTCTCTCTCTCTCTCTCTCTCTCTCTCTCTCTCTCTCTCCCTCCCTCCCACCCTCTCTCTCTGTAGACATAAAAATCTAATAAAATACAAAGAGCTGGAAGATATAAACGTTATGTAATAATTATAATTATAACTCATTACTACTTAAATCTTGATCAATAAACCTGAGTTTTGGGCTCCTTATAAAAAATGTGAGAATATGGATTCCACCATTTCATGATAATACCTGTCTTAGGATATTGTGGGAATTGATGCAAAGACTATACAGTAAGTGAAAAGCTGTATACAAGTATACCATATTCCATGTGTTTCTATTATACTGATAGTGTAATATTGGAAATAACAGATTTTGCATTCTCCTCTTCTCCCACCTTCTCAGAAATGGATGTCTCTTTCTGTTGATATAATGTAGCAATAAAAACTCTGGCTAGATCCAATCTGGGTTGGTCACCAGGACCAGAGGTGAGCTTTTGAACTTGTGCTACAGCCCATCCTCAGGGAACTTCTCTCTACAAGAAAGAAGTTTCCCCAGGATATGCCACAGCACATGTCCAAAAGCTCAGAAGAGTAAACCTTTGGTTCCAGTAACTGACCCAGATTGGATCCTGGGGCATGTATGTTTGCCTTCATTCATAAAAACTCTTATTTAAAATCTGATAAATTGTGTTAAAACTAAAAGTTGGATCTGGAACTTACCTATGCTAATTTGAAATGATGAGGCTTGCTAATTTAATAGTACCTTAATGAAAAAAATTAATATAGAAAGGTAAGGAGGAGAAGGGCAGAAAATGTGATTCTATGACAACAAATTTTTCTCCTCAGCAGCTGCGGAATAGTATCATCATAAAATACTTCACTGGGTAAAACGTCCCTTTCCTTTAAATCATCCTCTTTGTGACTTGATATCTGCAAATCACCTTAAAACCTTGATAAGTTGAAATGTGAAATGTCAGAATGGGCCATCTAACATCCATTCTTCTTGATAAACATAGAGGAGGATCTATCACATTGACACATGAGCCTTTGGAGGAACCTGAGGTCTGGCAATTATGCATATGAACTAAGTATTTAAGTCTAATAATCAGGGAAGGGTGATGGATGGGTCATCCATTCTTGTAGGTCTAAAAATGTTTGCAAGAACAGGATGGTCCCCAAGTGGCACCCACAAATTCTGGCCTTTCACTAAAGTCCACACGTTGTGTCAGTATTATCTCAAAACCTCATTAGTTAGACAGTGACCTTTGTGGCAATGGCTACCAGGCAAAGCCCTGGAAGAGGCCAGCATTTGATTAGTACGGCAATTTGTTCATTAACTTCTGACAAGAATTTGCAAGTCTCAAAGATATTTCTTTCCTGAAAAGGTCAAGATCTAACCATGGCACAGGGCTGCATTTTGCAGGAGAGGGAAAAGCACCTGTCTTGTAAATATAGCTGGAACACAAATAATTATGTCGTTATACAGCTCTTAGCTTGTGTTTCAATCATAGAAATATCCAAATTTGAATATTTTTTGTCTCCAAGGTAGATAAATTCTAGCAGTGCAATCATATGTGAGTGAGAGGTAAGCCTCATTGAGTTCTATAGAGGTTATTCCCAGATAAGTGAGTATAGAATTATCACATTACATGATGATGAAAAATATATCTGACAGTGAATTCCCCTAACTGCTTTCCATGCTGTCCTGGGAAATATGAAGGTGCTTTTCAATCTTAACTGTACATAATAATTGTTATGTTATGTTCAGAATAACCCTGAGTAACAAGGATATGGACATGGAAACGTTTATGAGAGTAGTTATGAATAATTATTCAGCCACACACAGATAAACTAAATTGAGTTAAAGTTTACTTTAAGAAATAGCACAGTCCAATAAACGGTCCAGGTCATATACGTTTTACAGTCCAAAGAATATCCATTTACAAAGTCTTCTTACCAGTTGCCTTTGTCATGTACAGTAAACAAAGATATCAAAGTATAAGCACAGCAACAGAATGTCAGAGAGACAGAATGTCAGAGGGAGCAAGCTATGATCTCTAGCTCCCTCTTATGGCAATTTACAATTCAATCAACCAATTGGAATATAGCACAAATCAATACAGTGATCTTGTCTTAAAGCTACAAACATACATTGTTGGTTTATACTGTATATTACCAACCCAATTAATTGGTGGACAGATTCCTAACAATAATGAACTACTATATGAAGCTGAAGGCTTAGAACTAAAAGTTGTAGTCATATCCTACAATATTAGAAACATTGAATCAACAGCCTTGCCTCAAATCTATTTCCATTTCTACTAAATACAAAAGTTATAGGCAAACAACTTGGGCATATTCAACACAGACCAAAGAACATGACTTCCAACAGTTCAAATTCTATACAGTTCTATAATCTCTAGTTCTAAAAAGTTCTAAAAATCTGTTCATCAATTTTTCTTCTTTCTGGGACAGCCAGATGTCTCAGTAACTATTCAAGAATTCCTTTTCGGGGACACTTCCGGTTGCCAGCTCCGGTGACAGCAGGGATTTGCATTTCTTCACGATCCCCGCTGTGCTCACCGTCTTGGTGCCTCCGATCCAGATGGATTTGGAGGATAAGGCTGCCTTGTAGAGACAGCCAAAGATAGGGAGGATCTGGGGAGGGGTTTGGGAGTGTCGCAGACCCCCCCCCCCAGTTTAAACCTCCTTCTCTCAAGACGATGCATTGACGGTCTTATGGCCGCCATGAAGAGGCTGGCATCCGGGAAAAGATTGCGCAGGAGGGGTGCTGAAGGAAGAAAAAAAACAGAGAAAGCTTTTGGCTGAACCGGGACAACAATTAACATCTGAATACCCTGGAACTTTGGCTTTTCAAGTGATATATTGTTTTCCAAAGGATCGTTAAGCTGCGGTGGAAGAGTAAAGGGAAAACTTTTTTTTTCTCCTCACTTTCCTTCCCACGGAGGCAGCAGATGGAAATCCGAAACACCCGTATTGGCAATAGAAGGTATTAACTCTCAAAATTGAAGCCAAGGGGAAATTGTATTTTCAAATATTGATACTTTAAAACTCAAATCTTTTTGCTTTAAGGGGGAAGGAAGAGAGGTAAATGATTTATACTAACGTTTGTTGAAGGAGACTGCTTGGAGTTTTATAAGATTAGAGATTAAACTGTAATAAAACTTCCAAAAAATGTCTTGGAATTATGTAATTGAATTATCCCCCAGGAAGAGCAAATGACTTTGGGACTTTAACTATCTTTTGAAAGACTAAGAAAACATTTGGACTGCTTAAAAAAAAAAATCCTTTTCTGTTCACAATGGTGTCTTTTGAAGAATTGAAAATGCAGTTTGAAAAACTAAGACAAGAGGAAGATGGCTCTTTTGGATCTATCTTTGGCTTTTTAGAAATGGCGATTTGTGCTTACCAGGAAATGCAACAAGAAAGAGGCTGGGACGATGAAGAAGAAGCCATCTTTAATGGACATATGATTTCAAAAAAGGGTAAAAAGGAGAAGAAAATCAAGAATTTAAGCTCTAAAAAAACAATTAAGAAAGGGAAAAGAAAGGTGAAAAATCGATATAATGATAGAAAGCAATGGAAAAGAGGAATACAACAGAGAGGGGAGATTAAAAAGTGGGAGATTGAGAGGGGGGGGTAAAAAGGCTAGATTTGACAAGGAAGGAAGAGACAAAGCGAAGGGAAGTTATAAGGACTTTAAACAAGATGTTGTTTGTTTTGTTCATAAGCAACTTTTTTTCAGAGACAAAGGGTAAAATAAAATTTTAATAGAGATTCTGCAAAGGTACATAAGACTGCATTTTATATTTGTATTTGAAATATGTTTCAATAAAATATTGTAGGGACTGTGTAATTGATGTGTATTTAACTAATTTGTTAGGGAATACTATTTTTAATATCTATAAGAATATTATGTTTGTTTTTTCTTATTTTAAAATGTTATTTAGAATGTACTAAGCAGAATCAGAATAGAAATAATGTTTAATTTTAAGCGTTGAATTTGGGGGGAAAATAGAAAGGTGTCATACTTCAACCAGTTATTACAGGGACAAGATTGTGTTTAAGAGAAAGATAAATGGATGATTGAAAAAGAACGGACAAAAAATACAAGTGAAATGATCTAAATTGAGATTAAATAAATAAAGTAGAATTAAGAGAGTGAAAAGAGGGGAGAAGATATCTGTAAAATGTAGAATCTTTAACAGGATATGAAATAGTATATAAGCTGAGCATGAATTTAATTTAAGTCTGTACCAAAAGTTATAACCCGGGGTTAAGCCGCTTTCTAAAAAGAAGTTTTATATTTTTTATGTTATGTGTTTGTCAGTCTATATTTGCTTATTGAGGAGTAATATTGGATAAGAACATATGAAATAGTAACAATATGAAATATAGTAAGATGAAATATATGAATGAATAAAACTGAATAGAAATAAAGGAAGAAACAGTAAGAAGGTGGAAAACAGTAATAAGATATGAAGTTGAATATATAAGATGCTTATTAAGTTATGTGTGGAAATGTGATAATTTAGAATTATATTGTACTTAAATGAGATGTCTTATTTGTTTTGTTAAGTAGTTGTTGGAAAAGATGTCTTATGTTCTTATGTCTTATGTTTTGTTTGTGTACTTTTTTTTTTTTTGAAAATTAATAAAATTTTACTTAAAAAAAAAAAAGAATTCCTTTTCGTGGGAACAAAAATGAAGACAAAGTGTCAATGCCAATACCAATACAGGTAATCCTTGATTTAAAACCATTCCATCAGTGACATTTTGAAACTGCAACAACACTGAATGAAGACAGTTGCAACCAATGCCTGAAGTTACAGCCATTGGAGCACCCCCATGATCATGCAATAAAAATTCAGATGCTTGGCCCTCCCATACCATCATGGGATGCTGTAACTATCACCCACCCACCTATCTCCTCCCCCACGCAGTGGCACTCAGGACTCTCAACAGCAGGAGAAAAATGCCAGAAGGTAAGCAGGATTGGGGGGACTTGGGTGATAGGGCAACTGCATGATTCCCCATTGTTCATGCACCTTGGAGAAGGGCATGGGTGGAATTTCTTAGTGGCAGTGGTGACACTATGGGTGACATAAGGTCATGGGATCAGAAAGGATCACTACTTCAGGCTCAGGCCATGTGGTGCCATTGCCAAGAGCCACAGGGCTGGGCTGGGTTTATCCTTCTGGCATCAATATTGCTGATTCTTCTAATTTGTCCACTTTTTTCAGATTGTTTTTAATCAAGTATACATACATCCAGTGGTGGGCTGCAAATTTTTTAACTACTGGTTCTATGGCTGTGTAGGCATGGTTGGTTGGTCATGTGACTAGGTCACATGACTAGGTGTCATGACCAACTGGATCACTCATCACACCCAGCCCCACCTCCCAGCCACTCGCTTCAAAGAAAGTTGGGGCTAATCCCAGCACTGGCTGGGCCCACTCCCGCCTATTTTTAGGCCTGTTTTTCAGCCGCTTTCAGGCATTTTTTGAGTCAGTTTCAGACCATTTGGGGCCCAGAAAACTGCCTGAAAAAAGGCCAAAAATGGCCCAAAATGGCCTGAAAATAGCCTGAAAACCAGGGTGTTTTGGGGGTGTTTTCAGGGCATATTTGGGCCATTTTCAGGCTGTTTTTCAGGCCATTTTTGTCCCTGAAAATGGCCTCCAAACAGTCCATTTTGGGGGCCATTTTCCAGGCCATTTTCCAGGCTGATTTTTGGGCATTTTCAGGCCATTTTCCAGGCTGTTTTGTGGGCCGTTTTTGAAAATGACTCAAAAAACAGCCTGAAAATGGCCCAAAAAGCAGACCGAAAAACAGGTGGGGAGGGGACAGCCAGTGCTGGGATTTGCCAGTTTGCCACTGTGCCTAATCTTAACTACTGGTTTGCTAGAACTGAGAGAACTGGTAGCAGCCTACCTCTGCATACATCCCTTTCTGTGGTAAATTATTCAGTTCAGTGGTGGAATTCAATTTTTTTTACTACCAGTTCTGTGGGCGTGGCTTGGTGGACATGACAGGGGAAGATACTGTAAAATCTCCAGTCAGAGGCGGTATTTGCCAGTTCTCCAAACTACTCAAAATTTCCGCTACCGGTTCTCCAGAACTGGTTAGAACCTGCTGAATACCACTTCTGATTCAGCTATATTTATTACAGTATCATGATACTATAATGCAAACAAAGGGCTTCATAAACTTATAATGCATGATAAAACGGCAATCATTGCTAGGGCATGAGGTAAATTTAATGTACAAAGGTATACATTTTAGAACTGTCACCCTGCAAATGCATCACAACTGAAGAAAAATAATGTGCTGAGAAAACACTAATACTGATTATGGCAGCTTAACAAAACGGTTTTACAGGGAAAGTTCTGGGTTCAATACAATATAGAGCAACTGGCCTAAAATATTATTTTCTGGAGACACGGACCATTCAATTATCTCTTTATTGGAATTCAAAAGCTGTAGTTATCTCTTTGGCAAGAGCTGATAAAACCTTGCTTGCTATTACAGGCATTGGGCAAAATGTCAGAAGACCAGAGAACATGTAGAGAAAATTTGACCCAATTTTGTAAAATCATAAGGGTCAGAGTCTTACATTAAATCTAGTGGGAGAAATCTGTAGAAACTCCATTTGATGTATAATGTTTAATTCTGACTGAGTTTTACTTAGCTATTATCATTTCTAAGCTATCCTTGCTGAATGATACCCATCATTTGCTATATAAAAAGGAGTAATAATGGATCACAAAATAAATCTAGAAAGTACTGTTGTAATATTTTCACCTGACAGCCATGGCATTTAAGAGAAATGCAAGGATAGTGACTCAGACTATACTGTAGACCATACTGTCTACATTAGGTTACTAACAGTAATAAAGTAACATAGTCTTATAAAGAAGCATAAAAATACATTTTAAAATTGTGTTATTTCAGTAAAAGGAAAGCATAGGAGCAGGGCATATATCAGTCAGATGAGACTTGCTATGGTTATTTATTTTCTCAAATGTTTATTTAAAGTAGTATACATAGTATGTTTTTCATAACAGTGCCACAATGTATTCACTGTGGTAGAAGTGCTTGCCATTTCTCCATGGTTCCATCTATTATAACAACAATGGACTTCAAATCAAATGAAGGAAACAGGATGACCTGGAATCAATTGCTTTACAATCAGATGCAGACTGGAGGAAGAATATTAATACATTTTTTCTATAAGATCCATATACACAAATATAATGGTTTGGGTCCAAATTCACTGATAGTTAGAATGCATAAATGCATTTTATATTCCACTTTTTTCTCCAGGAGCTCATTTTAATTCTAAAATAGGGACTGAACCCATGAGATTTAAACTATAGCTAACCAACTAAAATGGAACAATGGAGGTTGGATGATCTCACTAACTAGATAGATTCATAGCTGCTTGAACAATTATACCCAATGCATATTCCTTAATGATTTTTGTCAGCGGGGATGGGGTGGGGTGGGGTGGGAAGATTCGGAAAGGTCATTTAATTTAGATTACGGTAGTGGCTATGTTAATCTCTGGAGTGATGCTGTTCCAAAGGAGAAACATTATGAGTGAAAATTTGTGAAAGGGATCTGGCATTGTAGTAGATTATAGATTAAGCATGAAGCACTGGTGTTCTACAAGTGTCAAAAGAAATATAGGTAGACTTCATTTAGACTTCATGTAATTTGTTGAACAACCATTCACAATTATGATGGTGGTTAAAAAGTAATTTTGTGAAGAGTTCTCACATTTACGACTTGTGCAGGTCTGTAAAGAAAGGAAAGTAAAATTTGATTTTTCACTTAGTGACTACTTTGCCTAATGACTGAGTTGCTGGTCCTAATTGTCGCTATTAAATGAAGACTATGTGTAATACGAACTTTGGCTGCATCAAAGATTAGTATAAAGATTAGAAGAAATTCTATGTTCGTCAATATCCATTATTCACAAAGGAACTGGAAAGAATGCAGAAAACTGTGAAGATGATGAGCGGTTAAAAACTAAATTATATGACTGACAATAAAAGGAACTAAAGAAGAAATGCTAAAGGGAGAATTCATACATGCTTTATTATTTGTATAAATCTTTGAGTTGTGAATGATATCACAACTTTCACAATTGTTTACATATGTGGAAATAATGTTAAGTTTATATGAAATTGAGATCAAGAAGCTGAAAGAAGATATGGAAATGCTTAAACTTCCTGGTGTTAATCTATTAAAAAAGAAAAGTATAGAAACTCATTGGAAACCATTTTCCATGAAATATCAGAATCAATATCAAACAAATGACAACTTCAAATCTCAACAAATAAATGCTCTGTCCTACATATTGGCAAAAAAAATCAGAAAATAAAATACAGCCTGAATAGTCAAGACCTTGTTGATGATCCAAACTCTGTCAAGGATCTTGGAGTACGCATCTCAAATGACCTAAGTGCTAGAGCCCACTGTAACTACAAAGCCAAAAAGGTGTTAAGAGTTGTTAACCTAATCTTACGTAGTTTTTCTCTGGTAATATTACACTACTAACTAGAGCATACAAAACATTTGCTAGACCAATACTCAAATACAGCTCATCAGTCTGGAATCCACATTAATATCTGATATTAACACAGTTGAGAAAATCCAGAAATATTTCACAAGAAGAATTCTCCACTCCTCTACTCGTTGCAGAATACCTTATGCCACCAGACTCGAAATTCTAGACCTAGAAAACTAGAGCTACGCCACCTCCGGTCCGACCTAAGTATAGTATATAAAATCATACATTGCAATGTCCTACCTGTCAATGAATACTTCAGCTTCAACCATAACAACACTAGAACAAACAATAGATACAAACTCAAGGTTAATTGCACCAAACTTGATTGCAGGAAATATGACTTCAGCAACAGAGTGGTCAATGTGTGGAATACTCTACCTGACTCTGTGTTTTTTTTCCCCAAACCCCCAAAACTTTAACCTTAGACTGTCTACTATTGACCTCGCCCCTTTCCTAAGAGGTCTGTAGGGAGCGTGCATAAGCGCACCAACCTGCCTACCGTCCCTGTCCTATTGTTTCTTTTATATTTTTTTATTTTTCTTATATGCATCCATGTATTGATAACTATATTTTTACTTATACCTATTATCTTGAAAGCAATTGACAAATAAAAATATAAAGAATAAATAAATAAAATAAGATGAAGCTGTGTAGTCGGTTTCTGTCCTTAGGGTGGTTTATTTAAATGGAAAATAGTGAAGGATTATTAGTGAGCAAATGCAACCTGAAAGCTAATAGCAATTTGAACAAGTATTATATGTGTTTTCCATCACAAAACAATTACCTTGAATTTTGCTATTTATTGAAGTATTTGTTTAGAATATGCTGGTAATTCCATTATCTTTAGTTTTCAATTTATTGAAGCAGATTATTGCTTAATGTAAAACATTCTCAAATATGTACAGTTGCTATTTTCCCTTTCTGCTGTAGGAATCTGTCCCTGTCATCACAGGGACCTGTGGCTATATGAATGAAGTTAATATTCACAAAGCAATTCATCTTGAAGTACAACTACTTTTTTTGCCTGATTCCTGTACAACTTTATGCCCACTTATGCTATATGCAAATGCATTTTATTTTTGCTGATCTAATCCAATACCCGAAAAGGAAACCGAATATTGCACAGTAAGTGCCAACATTGCTTCATTCCTTAAGAAGCAAAGAATGGTAAGAACTCAAAATTGATCCAAATATTTCTTTAAGTGAATAAAACCTGGCCACTAAGCCATATTGGTGTTTCCAGTTACATGTTCTTATAACTGTTGGAACTCCTCTAGTACTATCATACAAAAATATGGGGAAAAAAAGGACTTCCGGTTTGTGCTTCTTTGGCGACAGACCGAAATCGCGATCGTCCGCTATTTTGATCCGTGCTCACTGCTGGAGCGCCCCAAGCCTCCTGGATTTGGGCTGAAGCTACTCCGTAGAGGTAGTGAAGAAGGTGAGCCATCAGCGGGGTTGAGGAGAGCCACAACTCTCCTCCCTGGCTGGCCATCACTCCCTTTCCCAAAGGCGGTTGCAGCGGTGGTCAGAAATGGCCACCTCAAAGAAGAACCCTACCGGACAAGATTGTGCATGAGGAAGTTTAAAGGAGAAAGTTTGACTGACTGGGTTGAATGGAGAACATCTATTTAAGGTACCTGGAACCTGAATTTTTAAGACTAATACTATTCCTAAAAAAGATTTGAAGCTGCGAAAGAGAAAGGGAAAGGAAATGGAATTGGCTTTTTTTCCTCTAACATCGATAGTTTTAACTGACTTGGAACATTAAGAAGAAGAGATTCGAATAAGAAATTGATACTAATCCACTTTGACATTAATGGGCTATTTCTAGCTGAAAATAAAGTGTCAAAGGGATAAAGATTCTTGGATAATTTAAAAACTTTCTTTAAAAAAAGAAAGAAAGCAGCAGAGGGAAAAAGGAAAAAAGAGGGTGGAATCTGGAATATGGAGGAGACCACCTGGAACTTAAAAAAAAATGATAGTGGAATTTTAACAAGGCTTGCAAAAGATACATTGTAGCTGAAACTTTGTTACAAGAGAACAAAGCCCCTGGAAAGAGAAAGCGAAAAAAGAAGCAAGAAACAGTTTTGGATTATTGGATGATTCCTGGAACTTTGGATGGAGGATCCTAATGAAAAAAAATAAAATCAATTGGGGGTTGTTTAAAAAAATTTAAAATGTCATCACTCCTTGAAGAGTTAAAAATGAGACTTAAAGAACAAAAAGAAGAAGCACAAGATGGAAGAGGAACTTTTGGCTTTGTATTTCAATTTTTAGAAATGGAGATCTTAAACTATGAAAAACAACAAGAAACGCTGGCAGAACAAGAAGGTCGGGACAACGAAGACTCCATCTTTAATGACCAAGCAATTTTAAGCGGGGTAAAAAAGGGAAAGGGGGAAAGGGAGTTAAAAATTTAAGCACTGAAGCAACAACCAAAAAAGAATAATTTGAAAAGTAATCATAATATCAGGAAGAAGCAGAATGGAGGATCACAGAAGGGAGAATCAGATAGAAAAGGGAATAAAAAGGGGAGGGAGAAGAAGAGGGAAAGGAAAAGAAGCTACAAAAGACAGAAACAAGATATAGAGGTACAGGAAAAACGTACAAGAATTAAAGGTATAAACCTATTTAAAAGACACAGAGACAATGGTTAAAATTTAACTTAAGGAGAGGATTCTGCAAGGGTGCATGGGATAACATTGTTATATAATATGTTAGATGATTAAAGTGACAGAAAAAATTTCTATTGATGTGTAGTGGAATATTTGTTTGTAAAGAGAATAAGGCTCTCAATGATTTAAAAAGAACGTTTAAAAAAAACTGAAAAGAAACATGGAAGATTTTTATCAGTTGATAAGATGAACTTGAATAAGAATAATAACTTTATTGACTACTGTTAATAACTATTGTTAGGTTTTTTATTTAAAGACAGTAATAAGAAAAATATGAAATATAGACGATTAAAGTGAAAGACAACTGATATTAGTAGGTAATGTTTGTTAAAAGAAATAGAAATGTAAAAGATTGTTATTAATATTAATGGCAGAGCTGTACTTGAATAGAATTATTATTCCATTTACTATTGTTATACATATATACACAGATATATATACATATATATTTTTTTCTTTTAAGAATTTAGTGTGTATTTTAAGGGAATGTACCGAGCAGAATTCGATTGAAAATAGGTATGTGTTATAAAACAGAGGTTAGAAAATGAATGTTATAACTGTACAGATATAACTTAAATTTTTAAATAAGATTTGAAAAAAGATACAAAGGTGTTACACTCCAGTCTAGTAATTACAGGGGAAAATTTGTTTTATGAGAAAAGATAATATGAAATTGTAAACAGGACAGACATAAAAACATTGATTAGAAAAATTTTAAAAATTAGAAAAAGATATGTAATTGAATTAAGAAAAGAATGAGATAATTCAAAATAAGGCTATAGGAAGTAAAGAAAGGGAAAAGCTATTGAAAAAATTGTGAAAATAGTTATAAGATATGGATTAGAATGTATAAGATAAATATGTATTGAGTTTATGTCTGTATGGAGGAGTGATAACCTGGGGCCACGCTGTTCTCAAAAAAAAAAGATATTTTATTTGTATTTGTATGTTTTGTGCAAACTTAAATAAAACTTTTATTAAGAAAAAAATATGGAAAAAAGGAGAACTTTCATGAGAATACATTCAAGCTGATTACTAGCTATTCAGAATGCAGTCATGTCTATGGCACCTATGTGCTAAGACTTTTCATGAAATACCCATATAAGTACAATGTACACATTAATGGAACAATGCTGGTTTAAGAACTGTGGTGGCGCAGTGGTTAGAATGCAGAATTGCAGACTAATTCACTGCCCATTGCCAGGAGTTCAATTCTGACAGTCTCAAGGTTGACTCAGCCTTCCAGATTTCCGAGCTAAAATGAGGACTCAGATTGTTGGGATCCATATGCTGACTCTGTAAATCACTTAGAGAATGCTGTAAACCACTATGAAGTGGTATATTAAGTCTAAGTGCTATTGCTATTTAAAGTGGTGTGTAATCTGCCTACTCAGACTATAGTCTTTGTTCATTCAAAACTATGTCACTATAATCAATCAAATGTAAGATGGTTAGCAAGACCATTAACACAAAACAACATCGTAAGGATAAACAGAATAAAAACATGTCAAATAATCCAAATCATATAACACAAACCATCAATACAGCAATACTGTTACAATTAATAATATATGGCAATATTTCCTTCTTACTTCATTACAACAATGTACAACTGGCTCTACAATTCACAGTAAACCGCTGCAACAAAAATTCTTTAACTGGACATGTCTGTGGCAGCAAATGCAACCAAGGTTGTAATATAAAGGCATATTATACTATGACATTAATCTTAAATGTAAGCTATAAGCATAGTGCAGATTTTTTTCTAGATGATGTATATGCTTAGATGCTTCAGGATTGTGAGAGACTTCAAAAATCAATACTTTCAACCTTAAATATATATTCAGTGTTGAAGCTAATTGAGGAATTGAAAAGAATCTTATGAACCTTTGCATAAGATAGAATTTATTATCCTAGTGATCTGTTCCATTTTCAGAGCAATAATGTTTGCAGCCAAAATTTCTTTCCACTATTTAGTTAATAACATCTAAAATTAACAATCTGAAGCCAAAAAATAATCCTTTACTCTGGTAAATAATTTTCCATTAGATCCACAGGGTCGTTTAAGGTAGCTTATTATTTAATCAGAGTGGAAGATGATAGAGCAGTTTCTTTAGAAGTATATCCATAGCACTGGGTAAATAAAATTTGCTCAGACTGATACTGTTTGAAGTTAGTAGAATATTTATGGGTCCATATTTTATTAATTAAAATAATCAGGCACAAATATAAGATACACCCCACAGAAACTCTCTAAATTTTACTGATTCATGTAAGTGAACATTTAAAAAAGCAGAATTATTTAGGAAATAACTGCATTAATTTATGGCTCTAAAGGCTTTGAAGATGTCATCATAGCCTTGGGTTATGGCAGATGGGGCTACCATATTGGATGAGTCTTTGTACATGTTATATATTGAGTGGTTCAATGCCATTTTGTTCACAGGTATATCACACAGTACTTTTATTATATTTTTTGATATTATATGAACCATCCATATAGAGCAGTTCTTGACTTATATTAAATTTCATATAATTAATGTACATTAGTACATTAATAAATAGACTATATTTAAGCAATGTGATATAACTTGTATTAAATTGAAATCAAGTTAAATATTTTTGTCCAGGCCTTTTCCTTGTTTCTTGGCATCTCTTCATTGTGACAATTTTAGGCCAAGAGCAGCTTGAGCTCAAAAGTAGTTTATTTCCTTTGCCATAAAAATAAATGTGCACCCCTATTCTTGTTTGATTGATATGTTACATTGGTATCATTAGTCCTTTACCTTAAAAGCATCACTGTCTAACAGTCGCTGAACATTAGGTAACGTCTGAAGTCTATGGAAGCTCTCTGTAGACACCCCATTTGGGCTTCTCAGTTTAAAATGCATTGATTTCATTAGGATGAAATACTGTATATTTCATTCTCTACAAAAATAATATCTTTTTTTATCCTGTTCCTCAGCCTGATTCGGCTTGTAAGGTTCCTCTGTTTGTCTATATGCAGGTCATAATAGCTCAATAATTGCTTGGCTTCCAATTTAGACAGCAGCAGTGGTTTCTAATTATTTTCTTTGCCACCTGTTTAAATGGAAGAGAGAAGTCCAAAATGATAAGTCATGCCACACTGTTATTAAATTTGGACTGTCTCTGGCTCCACTGAAGATCTGATTTGCTTCCAGAGCTGGCAGGAGCTGAACCCCCCTGCATTTCTTACATCTTCAGCCTGAATCAATGTGTCTGGCAATATATAAAACGCATACATGAGCAGAGGCTTCTGGTTCACTGTTTGGCCATCCCTAAGCAATGCCACCATTTTCAAAGTGCTGGTACACCACCACCTCATGCTTCTTTCTTTTGGCAGGAATTTATCCCCTGACTTTGGCATTGGTTCTCACTCTTCCTTTCGTTCTGGACTTGGCAGCTGAATGGCACAGATGCAGACCTCACCTTTTGGTTTCCAAACAGGAAAAAAAAAAGTCTGATTCCAAAGATTGCCAGCAGAGCTACTGATTTTGTCTGGATCAATTTCAATTTGCCAAGGTTAGCTGATTTGCCTTCTAAATACAATGTCTCTTGACCCTTAAACAATTTTGGGAAAGTTAAATGACAGTGAAGGAGTTTGGAAAGAGGATGAAAGACATAGCGGAGACATAACTGTTCCAATTTGACCACTGTATACTATATAGATAGTTATATAAATAGTTCTTTTGATTTTTATGAATAATTTGATTTCTTCTAGGTGCACTAACTGAACATAACAGCAGGACTAAGAAAATAGGCAGATACCTTATTTTGATTACTAGGTTAAAGGTAAATAAGCAAAAGCATGCCAGGACTCTCAAGAAGCTTAAAATATGGTCACTATTACCAACAATATATACATTTCATTTTAATTTTTTTTGAAAACCAAATTTTACCTCTTAAGTATCATGGGTAAGATTAAATTATGTAACCTTTCTTTTGCTTGAATGAAAAGTTATCAGCTTCATGCTATTCCTGAGCAATACCTACGGTTGAAAATTTGAATGTGCAGAAATATTTTTTTAAGGAAATAAGAACTCTTTTACTTTTTTTTGAACAAAGGTAAAGCAAACTGTATAACTGAAAATTATGTGCTAAGATTACCATTTTGTACTCTCCTCTCTCTCTGTTTGGAAGTAAAGTGGGATTGATTATGTGTGAGAATCAGTGGTGGTATTCTACTGGTTCAGCCCGGTTCTGGCGAGTCGGTAGCAACGATGAGCGGCGGAGACCGAATCCGTTCTCTCCACCACTCTGCTGTTGGGCCCAACCACCCACCTGGGCTCCCATACTCACTTTTATCTGCTGAATTTGAAGTGCAGCTGCTTTGCGCGGCACAGAATAGTGCTGCACAGCAGCTGCTGAAGCAACCGGCACTGTGCGGGCTTGCAGGAGGCAAGTTAGAACGCCTTTGCGCCTGCGCAAACACCTCTGTGCAAAGTGCACATTTGGCACGCACGTGCATGCAAAGTGTGTGCACGCAAGCAAAGTGCGCCCACCAAGTGGCAAAAATATTTGAATCCCACTACTGGTGAGTATATATAAAATTAATTGAGGGAGCTCTAGTCAACATCCTTATCCTTTCCTACATAGAATTCTATTTAGAAGTTTTTACCAATGCGTTCCTTGAGAACATATAACATTTACTCTTTTTAAAAGTATTGGCACTTCTTCATTACTGTTTTACAATCTTTTTTTCTGTTAAACTGAAAGTATATGGATAGACTTAAAAATTGTGCTGAGATAAAACAGCGATAGTTAACATAGATACTGTGTTAGTGTTATTACTTTTTTAACAACCCTCCCTTTAAACACCTCTACAAAGGCAATGATTATTTACTGCTAGCTATTTAACTGATGATATTCTGATTTGTTGTGCAGTAAACAGAAATGCTTTGTGATCCAGCCAGTTAGAAAGGCAGATGTCTAAAAGCTTTCTGGCTTCTAACTAAGCACATGTAAAAAATTTTTTAAAAAATAAAGTTTTATTTGGGTTTTCAAACATACAAAATACAAGTAAAACATCTTTTTTGAAAATAGCATGGTCCCGGGTTGAACTTCTTTATACAGACACAAAACTCAATTTCATGCTCCTTTTTGTATTCTATTCTTTATCTTATACTATTTTACATTTTCTATATAGTTTTTCCCCTCTTTTGATTTTCTTGATTTTAATTTGATTATCTCATCTCAATTCAAATCATTATATTTATACTTTTGTCTGTTCTTTTTCAATTTCATATTATCTTTTCTCATTAAACAAGTTTTGTCCTGTAGTTACTAATTGGAGTATGACACCTTTATATCTTTTAATTACATCAAATCAACTCTTATTTAAATTTCAATATATACCTTAAGGTTATGACCTTCAATATAATACATAATACATAACTTCCAATCGAATTCTGCTTGGTACATTCTTATAATACACACTATATTCTTAAAAAAAAAAGATTGTAAATATGTGTAATTATAAACCCGCATTCCGTTCCAGTTCAGTTCTATCATGAAATAATCATTAAAATCTTAACATCTTTAACACTTCTTTTCAATTAAATATCATACTTCCTTAAAAACACATATAATCTCCATAATTAATTTTTCCCTTATTTCTCTTCACATATGTTTTACAAATCATTAAATATACCTTTTATTACATTTATTTATTGACAAGCATTCCACTGAATTACGATAGCTATTTTATCAGACATTTTAATCATACATTGTTTCATATTTTCTAAAATTATTTCTGTTTGTAATATAACCATACTATCTTATGTACCTTTGCAGAATCCCTTGTTCCATTAAATTTTCACCCATTATCTCTAAATAGGCCCTGTTTCTCTGTATTTTGTTTCTGTCCTTTATGACTTCTTTTCCTTTCTTTCTTCCCTCTCATCTTCTCCCTCCCCTTTTTACCCCCTTGCCTCTCTATTTCCAATTCTCTCTTCTGCATTTCCCTCTTCTGTTGCTTTCTGATTTTATACTTATTTTTCACTATTTGGGGGGGGGGGAGTTGTTTTTCCTAATCTTAAACTTTCCATTCTCTTTCCCCCCTTTCCTTTTTTCCCCCCATCTAAGATTACTTGTTCATTAAAGATGGCTTCTTCTTTGTCGCAATCTTCTTGTTCTGCAGGCATTTCTTGTTGTTTCTCATAATTCCAAATCTCCATTTCTAAAAACTGAAATACAAAGCCAAAAAAACCTCTCCCTTCTTGTGCATCTTCTTTGTACTTTTTAAGTTCCATTTTCAGTTCTTCTAAAAGTGGAGCCATTTTAAACAGTTTTAACAACCACCCGATTGATTTTAGTCATTCAAAACAATAACCAAGAATCCAGAAATCATCAAGTAATCCAGATAGTCCCGAGTTATATCTTCTTATTTCTTTTTCAACTTTCTCTTCCTGGGGTTTTTGTTGCGATATTTCAGTTAGAATGTATCTTTTGGAAGTCTTGTTGAGATTTTGCTATAAGTTCTTTTTTAATTCCAGGCAGCCTCCTCCCTTCCAGATCCTGCCCTTTTATTCTTCCTCTCTCCTTTCCTGTTTTCAAAAGCTTTTAATTATCCAGAAATCTTTATTATCCCTTTGACTTTTTATTTTCAGCATTAAATGCCTATTGATGTCAAAGTGAATTTTTTTCCAATTTCTTACTTAAGTCTCTTAGCTGTCAGTATAGGAAAAGGAGGGGAAAAAAACCAAATCTTTTCCCTTTTCTCTTTCCTTCGCAGCTTAAAAATCTTAGGGAACAATGTTATTGTTTTTTAATAGTTTCAATTCCAGGGTACCTTATTTGTTGCTTTTGCTGTTTGACCCGGTCAACCAAAACTTTCTCTTCTTATCTTCCTCCTGCACATTCTTTTCCGGTCGAATTCTTCTTTGTGGTGGCCATTTCTGACCACCGCTGCAGCCGCCTTCGGGAAAGGGAGTAATGGCCAGCTGGGGAGGAGAGATGCGGCTCTCCTCAACTCTGCAGGCAGTCTCCCCTTTCTTCACCACCTCTACGGGGCGGCTTAGCCCCAAAGCCAGCTGGCTCGGGGCGCTCCAGCGGTGAGCACGGATCAAAGCCTTGCAGAGACGAGGTTTCGGTCTGTCGCTAAAGAAGCTCAAACTGGAACACAGCACATGTAAATTTTTGAAAGCATGTCACGGGTGTTCTCCCAATTAATTGTAATAGTAGATTTGATCCATCACAAATCACCCATATCCCAGAAGGCAAGCAAAATACTAGGTTTCAGTTATCCAGTGTTTTATTTTTGTAAGAATGCCTGAGAGGAAAGTATGCTGCCAAGAAAGCAAAATATCGGCCTCAAGTATAGCTTGTTTTTTCCACAGTGCTTCTAGGCATGAAATAAATTCCAGAGGCATTGCTGAAATATAGGTTATGCTCAAGGTGGTGCTTTGCTTTCTTCTGCTCTGCTCTCTGCTTGGTAACATGCCTCCTTCCCAATTGTTTTCTTAACAGTAATTTTTAAAAGCTAGAAAAAGAGAGGAGAAGGAGCTCTGTTGATATTTACTCATGATGTTTTTCCAAATATAGTTACAACATATAAGTATTTACGTCTTTAGATGAGATAAATTTCCTATATCACTTTAAAATAACTTTAATCGTGTCAAAGGCAATGTCTCATTCTAATATTTTAGTGAAGTGGAATTGGCTGTGAGATTATTAACTTTATGCAGCATTGGGGACAACCAATATTACTAAAAATAAATGTGCATAGCAAATTCTGAAGAAGTACCCACTGAAGAAGAAATAACATTTTGAGTTCCTTTCACAAGCCTGTTCTACCAAAAGGCTAGTATCAAGCAATTCCATTTTTATCTATCTTACTTTTTACAAAATAAAGAGGTGCTGAAAAGAAGAAACCTTTTTGTTTGTACTGATCGCCATTTATTTTCAGCAATTTTGTCAACTTATGGAAATGATAAGTAGAAAAACTGCTTTTCCAAATAGGAAAAAATATGAAATATTTAAACTGCTGCAGCAAAAGATAGCCTGTGAAAAAAAATGTCTTTTTTCCTAGAGTGCATTGTGGCCATCTGTGAATATTTTCAAGTTCACTTGTTTTCTTCCTTTGACAATACATGCTTTCACTTACTTTCCCATTTCAAGCAAGACACAGTACAGGATGACATCAAAGAAAACAAGCAAAAAAACAATTGCTTCTTTATTTCTTCCAGCAAAAAAGAAAAAAGAAAGAAAGGAAAGGAAAAGGGAGGCCTGTTGTGATTATGCTCTCCCCTCCCCAAGGATGAGTATACAATATTGCTGCATTAGTTGCTTAAAAGTAGGATAAGCTGAAAAATGGAACAAGGTTCTCCAGCAACAGAATTATATAATGGTATTGAAATCAATGGATGCTTCAAGTACACAGGTAGTTCTAGACTTGAGTATAAAAATGGAAAATGAACGTTATGTTCAGCTTATTATTTTAGAAGCCCCTCAAGCAGGATATACCTCAAGTAGGAGCATCATTTTTTCATTCCCCAACAACTTGATATTTTGAGGCATATTTCCTGTTGTACTGGAGTTAATATAAAGACAACATCATGACTGCTTTTAAAGACCATAACTTCATTGCCATCACTCTTGCTGCTAACCAGAGGTGGTATTCAGCAGGTTCTGACCAGTTCTGGAGAACCGGTAGCAGAAATTTTGAGTAGTTCGGAAAACTGGCAAATACCACCTCTGACTGGAGATTTTACAGTAGCCTTTCCCTGCCACACCCACTAAGCCACACCCACAGAACCGGTAGTAAAAAAAATTGAATCCCACCATCGCTGCTAACATATAGCTTACTTTATTTTGAGAATAGCCTTCTTCTTTCTACTTTCTGCTTGAAAGTTAAAATCACAGAATTGGAAGGGGCCATCAAATCTAATCCACTGTTCAGTACAAGAATTCAAATTAAACAACTTGTACAGATGGCTGCCTAGTCTCTGTCTGAGCACATTCAATGAAGTAGAGTCTGCCAGCTTTCTGGGTAATTGATTCCATTCTTGGAATGTTTTTATTGTTAGCAAAGTTTTTCTAGTATTCATTTCTTCCTGTAACTTAAATTCATTATCTGGTGTTTTGCACACTTTGGAATAAAAAAACAGGCCCTGATCTTTTTCAATATTATATTTTTTCAAGTGTTGAAAATCTACTCTAATATCTCTTCTCAGCTGTATTTTTTTTCAAGACTAAACATACCCAACTCTTTCCATTTTTCTTAGAGGTCTTTGTTCTGAGTCCCTGGAACATCTTTATTGTCCTTCTTCGAACCTATTGTAATTTCTTTGAATTCTTTTTAAAATGAAATGCCCTTAAGTGGACACTACTTAGATGTGATCTGCATGCTACAATTAGATTTGTCATCTTTGAATCCATCACACTGTTGAATCCTATTCAGTTTTGCAATCAACTACAATCTTTTTTTAAATGTACTATTGTCAAATCCGTTATCCCCCCAACTATACCTATTTTTTTTTCTTAAATTTCAGTCTGTTACTTGAAGCCCACTTCTCCAGCCTATTAAGGTAGTTTTGAATTTTACCTGTGCTTTCTAAGATATAAACTAGTCAACTCAGTTTTATATAATCTATAAAGTTGGTAAGTATAGCCAGTCAGCAACTTTCAGAACACACTATTTGCCATCAGCATGGAGTTGGAAGGGACCTAAGAAGTCATGAAGCCCAAGTCCTTACACATTGCAGCATTCACTGCATCATTAGCGAATCCGCCATTAGCTCCACTTAGCAGCTATTTAGCAGATGATCTTTTTTATCTTTCACAGCTCACACAGAATACCTCAAGACACCCTTTTTCTCTGGTCATTCTCCTCCTCCTTCATCCTCTTTGAAGACATCAGGATCTAAGATCTTCCTCCTTTATGCATGCATCAACTTTACACACACACACACACACACACACACACGGTTGGGTTTTGATTGTAATTGCACTCCTATTATTTGCCGATTTTGCCATTCACCACACCAAGGATATCCTAATTCATTTTCTATATTTGGGAAGGACAAATGCCTTTTTCTTTTATTATTTCTCTTCTGTCAAGTCTTTCCTCTTTAACAATACCTTGGCAGTCTAAGTGGGTTAAAATTTATTTCAACTAAATTAGATTTTAACTGCTCATCTTTTGGGTTTTGTTATTCATTTCCCAAAGTGCTCTCTGAGCTCAAGGTTGAAAACAAACTGAGAAGGAGAAAGAGGAAGAGGACAGCATCAATAGCAAAAACAGCATCATGTTATATACGTAGATAATTCCCTTGTTCACATAAGTTTAAGATGGGAAAAATGTTTCCTTCTGAGTGGTATTGTCATTTTGCTTCACTGTACAACTTCTAATATTATAGATAACAAAATTTTGCTCTATTCATTGTGAGTACACCACACATCGTTTTATACAACTTTATCTTGTTATTACCTTACTTTAAGAAAAACCAGAAAGCCATCGATTGACCTTTGTTAGTTTTCCTTGGAGAGGATTAGTGATATCTTTTCTCAAGTTCACACCGATACTTTGTATCTCTCTTTTGAGCTTTGTGTTCCTTCTTCTAGTCATTTAGGCAGCATTTTCCATCTTCTAAATGTTCCTTTTTTCTAACACATTTCATGATATTGTGCCATGCACTATATTGGCAACCTTTTGGCCTTGATGGTGTCTTTCTTGAATTGGTAACAATTCTATTTAAAATTTAACTATTCTGATTCTGTCTAACTAAAAGGAAGACAGCTTTGGCCATTTTGACTTTTCTGATTAATTTTAGATATCCTCTTATGTACATAAATAACATGCAAATGTGAATGAGTATTTAAAGTGTACTAGGCTCCATATTCAAGGAACTGGTCACAATTATTTCTATTTGATTGGCCAATGACATCAATGGGACTGAATACAGTTGTTGAAGTTTATACCTCAGTGACTGTAGTGGTACTGAGTAGTTTAATTTAATTGTTTTAAATTTGAAACCAAATTGCTTTCACCAAGAAAAGAAACCCCCAAACATTAATTCTTAAGAAACAAGCTCTCTTTGTCAAGGTAGCTGCTTGAAGTAAATGCTGCCCTTCCAGGGGCTTTCAAATCAATTGTGCCACAAAAGTAGCTGCCAGGACTAATAACACTTTTGTCTTGAATGTGCGGTGTATTTCCTCAGGATGTCACTTTTCTCATCAAGTAAACCTACAGGCACTCAAACAGTTTATGTTTAGAACAATACAGAATTAAATAACAGTTTCTTCTCTTGTAGAGAGATAAGTGAAGTTCAGACTGCTCTGGATTTTAAAACAAAGATCCCAAAGAGGAAACAAAACATTAGCAATTGGTTAATTTATCCATGCTTATTTATATGGATAGCAAAAGCCTTTCATCCAACAAGCTTTTCTCTCTAGTATATGTTTTCCAAGATTCATTATATCTGAGGTGACAATTTTCTTCCCAGTCCACATACACTTTGGAACAAGAATCTATGGAACCACTTTTAGAATTCCAGAGGGACAAATCAGCAAAAAGATGAATAAGAAATATCAAGCAAAAATGCAGTGGGATCATTTGATTTTAACCCAATCACTGTGGTGAGATGATTCAAGTTTATTACTGTAAACCTTTGTTTTTTATTTTCAGTGCTGCAACTGCATTCTTTAGCAACTATTATGGCTAATGTTGTCAGTGACTCAGATTTCTATGAAACATAAAGAGCGAGGTGTTCTTTTCAAGAAATAATGGTGCTCCTTTGAAAATAATAAAAAATTTTAAATAGAGAACATAAGGGAAACGTATGAAATGAATGCTGCTATTTTAGGAACAGCAGAGCATTCAGAGCCATTTGATTATGTTATTAGACTCTGGAAAGATCCAGGCAAACATTGGTAACAACACATTTGTTATACTATTATCCAATTATCTATTGGATGAAAATATTTGGCAATCCTTGGGTTGCCTAATTATTTGTATCCAACAGATGATGCAACAATCAACAGCTTAGAAGCAATATTTTGGGAAATGTTAAATAAATTCAATAATTTAGCTTTAAGGTGATATTTGCAGCATTTTACTTCAAAAAATGAACTTCTAGAACAATTTCTTGGTTCCAAGGACATCAGTATGAAATGGTTTTCTTTTTGCTGTTATTTTTGTCTTTCCCTTGATAATTTTATTATCAAAGCTATTTTTGAAGGCTCAAATAATACAGCAACACAAATAGCCGGAAGCTTTTTTCCTGCATTTCCTGAAACATTTCAGACAGAGTGCCTGGAGTCAATCTTCTTCTAATTTGAAAATTTCATTTAATCTTTTATGTAAAGATAATATTTTGATGCCAATAAGTTGTTTGTAAAGAAAGTGGATGACTGAATATAGTCTGTTATTTTATGCTGTTTTTGAATTGATATTTTGGCCACCTCTTTTCATAGCAAGCTCTATTGCAATAAGCTTTATTGCAGATAAAATATCACATGGCAATGTCCTACCTGTCAATGAATACTTCAGCTTCAACTATAACAATACAAGAGCACACAATAGATTTCAAACTCAAGGTAAACCGCATCAAACTTGATTGCAAGAAATACGACTTCAGCAACAGAGTGGTCAATGTCTGGAATACTCTACCTGACTCTGTGGTTTCTTCCCCAAACCCCAAAACTTTAACCTTAGACTGCCTACTATTGACCTCACCACTTTCCTAAAGAGGTCTGTAGGGGGCGTGCATAAGTGCACCAACATGCCTACCGTCCCTGTCCTATTGTTTCTTTTTATTTCTCTTATATGTATCTATTTCATGTATTCATAACTGTGTTTATACTTATACCTGTTATCTTATAATCGCTTGACAAAATAAATAAATAAAATAAAATAAATAAAAATAGGCAGTTAAAACAGAAACACAAATAATGCTAAGTTATGAAAATATATCTATCTTCACATCAGATTTGGATTGAGACAATACATTAAGAAGATACAGCTCCAATTTGAGTGTTTGAGGCATTAGGTAGGATCCCCAGTGAGGTCTGTAGTGAAAAAGAGGCCCCTAAAACCAGGGGTGCCCTGGTTTTGCTCAGCATAAAGCAGGTCTTCTCTCCTTCATCAATGGGCAGAGGAGCTTGTGATCAACCTATTTCAAATTATTGTACAAATTTGTCATCCCTAGCAGCAACCCAATCAGCTGTAACCTAGAAAGGATGTGCAGGAAACAAGGAAGCTCTTGATACAAGGTATTCAGATCTCGGCTTTAAGTTTTACTAAAACCTTGTGTTAGGTATAATAAAGTTGTTTCCAGATTTTTTTTTCACTATCTGAATCAAATTATAGAATAGCATAATATTTGTAATGTCTTTAGCTATTTTCCACAGGCTTCATTTGACGCTGCTCAGCAGCATGCACACCGAGAGACCGTATTTAGGACAAGTGGTCCTTCTAATAGAAAGGTGCAAAATAAGTAAGAAATTGCTACCCTGAGAGCAATCAATTAAACTATTGACAAAGATAGAAGTAACTTCAGAAGCTGATTTGTTCTTAGCTCCCTCTGATCTTTAGAAGGGAAGAAAATAAAGGAAAACACTGTTCACACAATCCATCCATCACCCTTCAGAGCAATATAAAAAAAATATGGAAGGTATGAATTTACCAACATTGCTAAACTCCTGCCAGTGAATGAGGTACTTCGCTTTTCTTCCCCCTTCTTCGTAAAGTTTCCTTTTAAAAATGATTTTCAACTGGAGGTGGAAATGCTTTTATAAGTTCCTTAGAGGACAGTGGAAATTGATATAGCAGGAGTGCTGGGACCATTCAAAATGGATGAACTCCTCCTACTTTTTCTGGACTGCAAAGGAACATTTTCAGCCCAACCTAATAAACACTCTCTAGTGATTAATCAGATCTTGACCTTCCAAAGCAATGGTGTGTGTTTGTGTGCAAGAAATCAAGCTATTAGTTATTATCAAGTTATAAATTAGCTTTCAGCTTCAATTGTAAATCACGAAATAAAGTTATCCTGAAACTCTCCTTCCCTCTTTGGTTTATACCCTTGAATACATCTTGTTCCTTTTCTCCCACTTTCCATCAATATAAGGCAGTAACTGCACCAAGATAGCCTGAATTTTAATGTAAAATCTCTTTGACTTTACAATATAAAGGATTTATTTTGCATTATCTAAAGATTTGAGGGAAGGAGACATAATGTGACATATCAGTTATTCCTAATATATACAGAATTTGAACATGTCTTATATTAAACTGCATTTCTTTGTTTTAGATTGTGTCCCTTTATTGTGTTTCCATACATTTTTTTCCTTAGGTTAGTTTGAAAGAAATTATCTCCTGCTTAATGAGTAGACCAATTACTGTTCATAGAGGATGATACTGTCTCTTTAAAGGTTATTTGAAAGTTGATTGTTATCTTATTGCTTATATCTAGCAAATCTATTCAGGCTTATGAATGAATTTGACCTTTTTATAGTTACTGGAAGAAAAAAATAACAGAACAAAAGTTAATTTAGGACTCTATACTACAACACTTTCCCAGAGAAATGAAAGGGCATTCAAATCGATACTTGTACAATAACACTTCTGATGAATGTTTGTACCCAATTTTCTCATTTTGTGAACTTGAGATTGGAAATTTTGAATAGTTTTCAAAGTCTATATTCTTTATGTGCTGTGAAGTATGTGGTATTGTGTCCAAACAATGCAAGAGGATAATCATTATAGAAGTATCACTGGGCCTGAAAAGGTCAGTTTGTTGGAAATGTCAGCTTTCAATGCAACTATGCTGGACCTTCATAGGCAAAGATCCAATTAAAGGGACGTGCCAAGGTGCATAGAAACATAACAGTGACCCAGAATAATAATATGGTATTGCCAAAAGCTTTAAGTTGCTGTCTTTTAAGTATTAGAATTATCTTTCCAAATGTCCTTTCTGTGAATGATATTTATCTTGACCATAACCCACTTTCTATGAGACATGCATGTACACTTCAGATTTCCTGTGTAAGGCAAGTGAAAAACAAAACTCAACAAAATAAAATATTAGCATATTAGAAGTAATTTTACATCCCCCTCCATCCCAATTTCTCTCTAAGACCTATCCAACATGCCAGAACTGGGTCAAACTACAGTTCTAACCATAACAGAGTTAGAATTAAAATAGAGGAAGAAAAGAAAAAAAAAGAAATAAAACAGAAAACTAAAGTGGAAAAAGAAAAAAAAAAGTAGGAAAAAAATAGAAAATAGCAAAAAAAATCAGATAAAATTTCCAGTCTTTCTATAGCAGTTATAATTATAATTTTAGATTTATATTTTCTCTAATGTTATGATTTTATCATTTCTTTATCATATCCTACTTAATTGTCAGAACTATAGATAAGTTTTTTTTCTGTTTTCAAGAAAAAGTCTATAAGGGATTTCCAATCAGCAAAAGAAGTATATATTGTCTTTTCTCTAATTAAACAGCCAGTTTGATCCTGAGGACCCTCAAGGTTGACTCAGCCTTCCCTCCTTCTGAGGTCAGTAAAATAAGGACCCAATTTGTTGGGGGCAATATACTGGCATTATAAACCACATAAGAGAGGGCAGTAAAGCACTATGAAGTGGTATATAAATCTATTGCTATTGCTAAAACAATATATTTATCATGCCAGAGTCTACATGACAAAGCTTTTCATACCTTTATTTAGAGCACAGTGAAATCAGCTATTCTGAGAATCTAGCTGAATTTACTTCACTTAAAGAACAAGTCTACTTTTAAAAAAGGCATCCATCACCAGAAATCCTTTTGTAAATTGCCATTATTATTTTCATTTTTCTCAGCACGCTTATCTGCTATAAACTATTCCCACAAGACCTTAATAACCACTCTAGTCATTTTGGCCAAATGAATAACTGCCTTGGGCAGTAGGTCCAAGCAGAAAAGCAGAAAGGAGACGGAAATTCCCCCCTCCCAAAAGTATCTTGTAAGTTTCCTTAATTTCAGGGAAAACAGAATCTAAAACTAAGGTTGAACCAAAGGGTTTTTGTAAATCTTTCTGCGAAGGTTAGGATTATGATCCACCATCTGTCCTATTTTGATGATCGCTTATGGACACTATTAGAAAGCATATTTTTAGAACTCATTAAAAAGTGGCAATCCCAAAATGCATTAATGTCCACATGCGAAACCTACATATACTTAGCAAACCCCCATATGGACAGTGAAACAGACTGATTCCAGGTTGGCAACTAACTGAGACAAAGCTGTACATTCACTCTTTATTTATTTAATCTAAATGCTGAATATATGTGAAGAGATGCTGGATGGAAAGGAGATGAACATGGTTTTCAAACTGGAGAAAAACCATCAATAACCTTGATATGGCAATCATAAAGCCCTTGGAAAATTCTTGGATATTCAGATGCCATTATATCTCTATAAGTGCCTACAAAGAACAAAACATTGCAAGTGACTATATTCCCTGTGACAGTCTATGAAACAAAAGTTGGACTTAGAAAAAAATATGATATGAAGAGTATTGATGTTTTTGAACTTTGGTGTTCGAGATGGCCCCTGAGAATACCACAGACATCCAAGCAAAGAAACAAATGAATCAGCTAAGAAAAGCTCTAGTTCTCATTCAAAGCACAAATGAGCAAACTTAAATTATCCTACATTGAATACATTATGCAAAAATTTGTAGTGCTGAGAAAGGTAGAAGAAAAGAGAAGATGATGAATGGATTGTGAAAGTGGCATCACTGGAAGACCCGAAACCTTAAGCTAGGGGCATATAATCATGGAGAATATCTATCTATCTAAGAATGAAAACTGACTTGAGGACACATAATCAATCAATCATGTATACCTTCAGCCCAGACTTTCTAGCACCAATGAGAAGAATGTTAGAACAGAATAAACATTTAGAATAGAATTATTCACCAAATATTATGAACAGAGTATTATTTGTCAAGCCACATTTGGACATATCATATGAAACAATTACAAAAAGTAATGACAATTCACCTGAACAGGGTAGTTAGGTCACAGCTATTCTTAAAAATGGGAGTGGGGAATTGGCCTTTGTTAAAAAAAAAATTCATGGAAGCAGAGTCACAGGTAATGGGACTGGTGATCACAAAGAAGCCTTGGGTTAATTTCTCAGCATGGAAAACTCACTGAGCACTTCTTTTAAAAAATGGCACTTGCAACAGAATTAAAAATAAAGCTAAATTGTCCTTATTCCTGTGTGTTTAACATTACAGAAAGTGGGGGTGAAGCACCAGGTAATACTGTGATTTAAAGTTGATGTAAGACAATAACCTTGGCACAAGACTTCACGGGGTAGCAGATAGCACTTTGTATTCCTTGAAATAATGCTGTTTGACCAGGATAGTATAATTCCTAGAATCAACAGTAAGGAATTATGACAGCTGACTGCATTGTGTATTCCATAAGCCCAGCCAGTGAATATTGATTCATTAATACTAAAGCAGTAGTCCTATGGGTATTTATTTAAGAATGAAACATAAGGCTTGTTTTACTTGGTGGGACCTGCTTCTGAGTAAATACACACAAAATCAATGTTAACCATCCTCTGGTTAACTAATCTCTTCTCCTGACAATAGGTTGAGTCGAGAATATGATTTCCAGAAGTGCTTTTTACACCTTTCAAACAGATTAACACAACATCCTCCTAATTTATTTGCTGTCTTACTCAGAGCATTCTCCTTTTTCTCCCCTTCATTGGAGTCAGCCTTTGTTAAAAAGGTATTTAGGGGTCCATTTTTAAATACAATAGCTTTCAGCAACAAACATGAACAGTAATTATTCAAGATGGTATGACAACCCATTCAGGATCCCTTGACGTATATTTTGATCAGAATCAATGCAGTATTAATTAGCATGGATTATCAAGAAGAGTTAGAGCAGGAGTTTCAGTAGAGAACAACTTTCTGTCACATTTTATTACCCTGTATCATTTTTACTAATAGGTATATTATAGCTCCATGACTTTGAGTTCACATTATTTTCATGCTTCAATTAGTAAAAAGCAGACAGAACAATCAAGACAGTAATGGGAATAGCTTTTCAGAGAATTGTTAAGAATGAAAGTTACTTTTTTCCCCTTCAAACCATATTTAAAGCTGTTCTTGTTATCTAACTTTATATGGCAGTTTCCAAAGCAATGATATTATAGTGGCAAAGTAACCTTCAATCAATATAGTAGAATGGTAAAGTCCTCATACCATCTCATTTTACTCTAAAAGGGTTGGCTTATTATTTTCTAGCCACTGAAAATTAATTGAGCAATGCAGATGAACTATTTCTGTAATTTTACATAATTTAACAAGTCAGAATCAGAATTAAATCAGAATTAAAGTCAGATGAGAGTTCTGCATTTCTGAGCTATGAATTAATAAAATAGGTTGAGCTTACGACCACAACTGAGCCTGGAATTTTGGTTATAAGTCATTGCAGTCATTAACTGGGTCATCACATGACTTGATTTGATTTTATGATTGTTTTTACAAGAGTTGTGAATTACCATGGTTATTAAACAAATTGTGTGTTCATTAAGTGAATCCAGTATATCCAACAGTTTTCTGCAAACTGTAGTCATGTGACCATGGCACACTGTAACTTCCGGTTACAGTGGTTGCCAAGATTCCAAAATGCAATCACATGAGTGTGTGTGTGTGTGTGTGTGTGTGTGTGTGTGTGTAACAATCATGACTTTGACGACAGGTCATAAGTAGCTTTTTTGAAATCCCTAGTTACTGAATAGTCATTAAGCAACTAATCATTAAGTGAGGACTTAATGAGGACAATCTCATAACTTTATGTTCTTTTTTTTTAAAGTAGATGTTGAAAATGTCACAGATATATTATTGTAAAAATCTATTCATAGACTCTTTTATAAACCTGAATAAGATTATCTAGAAAAATAATCATAAACTGAATAAAGCTGCAAGATTTCTTTTTTAAAAACAATTCACCCTCAAAATTAAATTTTTGGTCATGATCCTGTGGAAGAAACCCCAGAAAATAAGTAATTTCCGGGGCTTCTAACTAAGAACCTACATTGAATTCAATGACATTAGGAAGCAAACAAATCATAAGCGACAATGTACAGTAATTCTATGCTCTCTACAGTAACCACTGTGTTCTTTGTCCATCCTGAGAGGAATTCAGTCAAAAACAATTGCTTCTGGATAAAATAGAAGTGTTTCTTTAGTGAGTCCAAAACTGTTCCTTCTGTTGCGATCTAAAACCATTTCAATTGCAGGTGAGAAGTGGGTGTAATTATACCTCATGCTAAAGTTGATATTTTCAAGACAAAAGAATATCTGATGTAATTATAGGAATCTTCCCAGAAAAGCATTAAACTTTCTTTTGTGTTGGCGACCTTAGACATGAATAGAAAACGGCCCTTAGGTCATGGAATATTTTCTTTTATCTCCTACAAAATTGCTGCCCTCTCATTGTTTCAAAGTCCTTAGACTGTGAAGAAATATAGCACTTTCATATATCACAGAAAATAAATGTATATAAAAAGAAAAAAAAATAAACAAACAGAACACTGTTGGAAATGACAAAAAGTCTGCTTCTCATTTCCCAACTACCAAAAACTAGAGAAAAGTAGTTTGGTTGCATCTTATTGGTAAAAACAGATTGCCTATTATAGACAGAGTAGCAATGTGATTTCAATTTCAAATGGAATTAAAGTTACTAAACCCAATGTTAAACACTTTACAGTACTTGGATCTGAAGCAAGCTTATGTTCCAATAAATAAAGGAGCAAACTAAATTGTAGAAGCGATGAAGATATATTTATTGGTTATAAGTTGAGCTGCAAAAGATAGAGTCCTTGATCCTACCACATACGCAGCTAAATTACATGATACTTTGATAACCAAATAGAATCCCAGAAATCAATTGAGGTATTTCAGAAGCAGATGAAACTATGCCAGAACCTCAATAAGAGTAAGTGATTCTGCAGTTGTCACCAAAGAAGTCATTGTGAATTTTGATAGAAGCAGAGGATCTGATAGTGAAGGGGCTACCGAAATTGAGACAGAGATAAGATGATCAAGCAAATGCCCAAACTGGTAGGATCCCTTCTTCACAATAAAAAGGACATGCCACAGCTTCCTACAAAAGGCATTGTGTTTTGGGATTGAGCAAGCCACATCATCTCAATTTATAAGTAGTTTATTCATAAATGGCACCTTTTTAAAGTAGAAATGCATGCAGAGAGAAAGAACATGTGAATGCTCCAGAAAAATACAGAGAGTGGTCTTCCCTGAAAGCTGGATGTAGCACAGGCAGTTTAGAGTTCAAACCAGAGTCAAACCACAGGAGACAAAGTGAACCTAAAATAAACTAAAAGACTATTCAAATGGAGTGATGGGAGGAAGGAGAATTCCCTGAAGTAGACAGCCAGGAATCAACCAGCAGAACCCCTATAGCAGTAATGCATCAGTCACAGTTGGTTGCAGTGCCCTTTTGGCCTTTCTCCACCTGCACTTCACTGTGGCCTAGACATGACCTGGAAACATCGTTTTTTTATTGCCATGTCTCCACAACATTCTTAATCTCATCACCATTTTAAATCATTCTTAGCTATACCACCATTAAGGTAGTGTTTCCCCACTCCCAAGAGTAGTTTCAAGATACATGAAATTTGTTGTTTTTTATCACGCATCACCCTGGAAGTAACTTTGACCAGAAAGAAAGAATAGAGGCAAGAAAGAATTTAGCAACATCTTGCTATTGTTTTCTGCAGACTCAAGCATGAGTTGAGAGCACCATAGCTCAGTAGTGGGGAAAAGAGTCTTATCTTTCTCTTGCCAGGAGAAATACAGAATCCAAAAGGACTGTTTGGGCCTTGAGTCATGTGTTTACTCAACTGCTGCCTTCTCCTCCCTCCACCATCCTGATGGCATCTCATCCATTCTAAGTTAATAGCATGAGGGATAGCCTTTGTTTGGTTTACTTGCCTGGAAAACAAAATCTCTGCACATATATATACAAAGCCTGATTGCAAGCCACCCAAAATAGCCCAACAAAGCCAGAGAACTTTAAACAATGCTGCTTATTCTTTATATTTGCCAGTATTTACTCAAAAATGGAGGGAAATATTCTCTTTTTTGAAAACAGTTCTTAGAACATCGGTGTTTTGTTCTGAGATCCCAACACACAGTGAGTTCCCCGCATACAAAATGGCTGTTCTGTTATTTCAAAATAATTGAAATAAAGCCAAACTCAATCAAGAGAATTAAAGAACCCATCAGATATCCGATCCATCTTGAAACTGAATAGTAATTCAGAAATAGTTGTGATCTGGCAAAAATGTTTGATCTCACCAAAAAGAGATCTCTGGGTCTTAGTATCCAATTGAGGGCTACCAATGTTGACTTCAGTATCAATATTTAAATCCATTTCCTTAGCTAAAAGGACAAGTTAAACCATTGCATTTACACTAACTGCTTTGGTCACAAGAGACGATGTTATGCCCAGCCCAAAAATGACATGTAACAATCCAGTCAAAATTCAATTCTTCATCTGTCCACCCAATATAAATAGAATCTTAGTCTTTAGCAAGACTAAACCTATACCACTGTAACCCTTACAGTTATACACTGGGGAGCTCTAACAAGTAGATGTTCTAAATCTCTTTCTCATTCTCCATTTCAGCTTCAGGCTATGTTATCTCTTGTCTATTCCACATCCTTGGAATGTGGTTCTTCCACTTCTCTATAGTCCATTATACCACCACCGCTCTTTGTAGATACATCCATCACAGTCATCCTGCCTTGACTCCATAAGAATCATACTGCTTCTCAAAGCACTTGCCAGAAAACCAATAGTTACATCAGAACAGTTAGATGCACGATTAGATTCCACTATATTAAATAAGCAGTATGTATCAAAAGCCACATATCATATTAAAGGCTTTTGGAAGCCTTTTTTTAAAAACACAGTGAACCTAAAGCATCTTCCAAATCATACTATCAATTCTCCGTTGCCACAAAATGGAAAAGTAATATAGGCTCCCTCTGATTTTTAGTAAATATCTAACGTTACTGCTACAGAAAGTTAAACAGAGTGTTTCTGTGATAGTTGAACATACTTTGTGAATTATAGTATATCTACCCTGCAGACATACCACTAAGATAACCCCGGGAGGTTTATAGAAATATCAACACTCAAATTCACAGAGTAAAGGTCTGAAGAAGCAGCTCTGTGAAAGGGTAACTGCCCGGGGCTTTACCAAGCACAATATAGCTGTCAGTTGTTATTATGTTAAAGATTTTCTGGGGAACAGTTTTCATTTTGCATGTCAGAGAAGGGATAAAGAGACACTTTCAGACAACCATCTCTTTAAGAAAACATGGTGGGGGAGGAGAACTGAGTCTTGTTCCATACTCACCAGGGTTGGTTATAGTCAAGAGGTCAAGTTGCCGCTGTTGCTGAAAAACAAATGATAAAAGGAGTTGCTGAAAGGTAACTAATTTTAGCAGGTCAGTTTAGATGTACAATGCTACTATACTGACATTTGCAATAGAATTAATTACAAGTTACATGGCTCACCATTATGAAAACCATGTGTGTCTAGCATAGACTTTTGAATGTTCCCTAATTTGTGTTCTTAGAATGTTAGTAATTAAAGTGATGATGAATATATACACATACATCTGTGTTTCAATTTGTTTTTTCTGCTTCAAACAAAGGAAGCATTTAATACATCAACCAAGCACTAATATGGAATGACTTAGTGGAAGGAATTGATGCCCAGGATTCTGTGTTCAAGTAGTCTTAATTAGCATTCTTAGTTTGAACTCTTTTTAATTATCTGTATTTTGTGTAGGTATGTCTGTGTACCATCAGCTCTGTAGAACGAATGAAACTGAAATGAATTAAAAATGAAAAGAAAGAAATACTTGCTGCTTTCCCAAATTACTTCATTTGCAAATTTTATTGCAGTTCCTCCAAAAAGTGATGAAAGAATTCCTGGTAGGTGATTATGATATGCATTGCAGCTATTTTTAACCGCATTTATTTATTTTATTTAATTCATTATGTCAAAGTACAAGCTATACATTACTGAATTTTCTTGTATCTGTTTAGTACATATATGCCTAATTTTGATAGCAGCACTCCCAGCAAAATATCAACTTTTATACTACAAATTCAAATCAGTTAATGTAGTCTGACTTCTACAGTATGTCATCACTAATTATTGTGGGATTCCATTGCCAAAAGAATCCAATAGGTTTGTTACAGATACTGAGTACTAAAAATTTTGCAGTTCTCCCATATTAATAAATGTTTTAAACAAAGCAAGTTTTTTTTAAAAAAAACTTCTATATTCCTCATAATTCTTACAGTTTTTTATACTTAGTTTCCAACATGCCATTCAACTACTCTCCAAGGATACCACAACTGCATAAAGAATAAAAATTGGATTTTGTTTGAAATTTGAGGTCTTTAGATCTTTGTATAGCCCACAGGCCAGAAATATATGAAAAGAAAATGTTTTTGTATTTATTCTTAGACCCCTTGCAGAAATATTTGCTTCAAGATGTGATATATAAACTGGGAAATTAAAAAAAAATCCCAAACTTCACATACTTGTTTCTCCCCATTTCATAGTATCATATTAATGTTTATTTGCCATTTATTTTTCCCTGTTATGCCTCCTAATAGTTAGTGTTCTTTCTAAATTCTTTTGTTCCTACATTTATGTAGCACTAGCATTACAGAATACACCGTCCACTTTAATTTATCTTTCCTCATCTGTCCAATAATGTCTGTGTTACTTTCATTTATTGTCAGGCCTATTGATCCTCTTCTAATCTAATTCTCATCATTATGCTGTCTCTATTCTTTTAGTGACACTTGGAAGTCCTTGAGAATGGGAAGCATGCCTTCATGAACACTAAACTAAAAAGTTATCCTTTTGCCAAGTTCTGTTCATTCAGTCTCAACTACGTGAGCTGAAAGTTTCAGTTTGTGTCATCAAGTGTTATCTAGTGATTGAACACAGTTCCCAGATGCTATATGAACATCTCTGATAAGTAGAGAACTATGCATCACTTCAGATTCAAAGGTAAAAAAGGTGCTTTAGAGTACCTGCCTGCAATTCCTAAAATCAAATATGTCCTTTCCCAGGATCATATGGTAGTTGTGGAAGGCTGTCACACAATCCTGAGGAATGGTGCAGCTACTTTCAGCAGTTGCAGATAACTACAACATTTGCACTATGTGAAACACAAACTTTTTTTTTTACCTTAGGATCCCAAATCCTGCACAGCACTAGGACTCAGTTCCTCCTTACAACAAAAATAACAAACATTTATAATAAATAAATATATATTTGTCTGTTATGAAAAGCCTGTGATTATCTTGTTCCTATAAATTTAACTTGTTAATCTGTCAGTACTAGGCAAATTATAAATCAAGATTGATTGATTGCCATCAAATTGGTGTTGGGTCTTAGCAACCACACAGATTTTTCCACAAATTAACCAATATAACATCTAATATCTTTCATAACAAATATGTGGTCCTTTCCCCATTGCCACTGCTTTCATTCCCTAACTTTTCAAAAACACTTTTAAATTACCATAAGGCTTCTTTACTTAAGCTGACCTGAAAACAATCGCAATGCCACCTGAGGCTGTTGATCCTGTTATAAATGTGAATCCAATAGCCACTTGAGTTTTCAGAACCTTGTGACCCACTGAAAAAAAAGGAAGAAGTGGGCTACAGACTGAGGATTATGGATTTACTAAGTCCTTTGCTTGTCTATACTCTTTATAAATATTCCAGCTCGTTGGCTAAAACATTATTAATCTAAGGTAACATTTTTCTGCCTTTTTGCTAAAGTTAACACATGGAATATATACTCTTGGACTATCCTCCTGGTAGGAAATGGTAAAGATATGGCTTCACCTATGTATATAATGTATTTTCTATAAATAAATCTCCTTTTCCTTATAATAATAAAACCTGTTTCGTTGCTGAACTCAGGCTGCCTCTTTCAGGATAATCATGAACAAATGCATTCTCCAGAGGATCTATAAAAATGGAAACTGAATATCCAACAAGATCCATCCACTATCTGTTTTGTTTGCATTTAAAATTTGAAGAGTTCTGAGTTAGGACCTTAACTATCAAGGAATCATGCTATCCAATTTATTAAAATAGTAGGAGCAAGTTTAGTATAGTGGTCAGGATATTAGGCCAGAAACCAGGAAGCCATGATTTCTAGTCCTGCCTTAGGCCAAAAATCAGCTGGGTAACCTTGGGCCATTCACTCTCAGTGCTAGGAAGTAGGCAATGGTAAACTACTTCCAAAATCTTGCCAAGAGAATTACAGCTGTCCAGCTATCACCAAGAATCAAGACTAATTTGAAGACTCTCAGTCTACACACACATAAAAAGATGACTTAAAATTTCCGACTGAATCTTGGTACAGTTAGAAATACATTTGCTCCTACGCTGAAAAGATATTGTATCTGGAAGTATTGCAGTTGTCAAAGATGGTTCTCTAAGTTGCTTATAAGAATTTGTTCTTCCTAGTTATAGCTTTCTTTGCTTCCTTATCTTTACCCCATACATAATTTATATTCACAACAAAAGTTAAAATGAATCTTGTCTTATCCTGTCTACTTCAGTTCCTGCAAGGGAGCCACTTCTCTGTATCTTAATTCTGGAGCTATCATTACTCAGAATATTTGAATAGAATCCACATACCACAATCCATCAAATACTGTTATTATTCCATTGTGTTTCATTCTAGTAACTACACTGTTATTCTTCAACTCAGATTCAAATTTAAATATATGGATTTGTCCCTGAATATAGCTGTATTTGGCTGACCTTAAAATACTTTATTGCTGAAATTCTTTATTACATTTTTCTGACTTAAGACTTTAAACTTTGAGCATTCTTTTAACCTTTTCTCCTGATAATATGTTCCCTCTTTTTCCTCCCTTTTAGCAGTTAACTTCTCTTCCTTGGTATTGATGCCCTTAGGGGTTTTTGCTGACTTTTCAATTTAATTCTAGCCATAATTAACTCAGTGTGAGTACAAAAAGTACAAAGAAAGTATTGTTTTGTTTAAATTAACAAATACATTTAAGATTAGATTATCTGTAAGATGGTCCTCACTACTGTTTTGTTCTTTGTTTCATTATCTAAAATTCTAAACCTAAATGAAACAAATCATACACAGGTCAATTCTTTTCTTATCATAAGGTGTGATCACAGAAGCTTTATTCAAAGATATTTCAACATAGCTGAACACTAACTCTTCTGAAAACTATGCAAGAGACTTCTAAACTGCAGATTTTTGGTAATACTCTCTACCTATCCAGTAAATGAATTTCTCTACTCCCTCTTTAAGTTATGTCAAATAGAGCTATTTCACTTCTCCTGATATTTTTACATTTGTTCTAAAGAAGCTATAGGGGATCTCACTGCTTAGTTGGCCAATCACCAGAATGGGATAGCAAACATTTTTTCCTGAAGACATCACACCTATCACCCTTTAAAGCACTTTCCTCCCATCACAAACCTCCTTCCATTTCAGCTGGAAAAATTCTATTTAATTACAGGCTAGCTCCAGTAATTCATTGGCTGCTTTACAGAAGAAGAAATGTCCTTTCAACTGAGCCAATCTTATTAGCAGCTCTAATTCCTTTTAGATTCCATTTTACTCTTTGCAACTACACTGTTACTCTAACTCTTGCTTTGTAAAAAGAAGGTTGCTGGTTTGAGACATAACCGTAGTGAACATTAATTACTATTTTCCTTCTAACGCTCTCTTCTTTTTTCCTCTGATATTTTTAAAAAATGCTTTGATACATTATTTCACTATTTTTCCAGCCACTTGAGTGGTAACAGTATTTTACTCCCTGAACACAACAGACATAGACACACATACAAACAGATAAACAGTTTCACATATACTTACAATCAGAATTTACACTTATTCATACAACATACATCTGGCTTAATACTATTAAGACATTCTACTTAATACTGTTAGTAATTGCAATTTAATAATGTGTTTAATGTGTTTACAAGAGTCAATTGGATGTAGTGATTAAGGCATCAGATTAGAAACTGGGAGAGTGAAAGTTCTAGTGCAGTTCAAGGCATGAAGCAACCAGGTGATTTTCAGCCAGTCATTCTCACAAAAAATATAACACTTAATCACCAACTAATTTTGTCTTTCAGTTTAAAAAATGCAATTCTTTATTCGTGTAATGGAGCATCAAGTCACACTTTCTCTTTATTATTAGTTGCAGCTATAAAATTTTATCATCTAAAAATAAATTAATAATGTTAATATCTGAATTAAAACTTTTCACAATCTTTATGGGTTTTTTATTTAAACAGCATAGATGCACACCTTAACTATTATTAGAAAGGAATAGAGTTCAAGATGCATAAATAGAGACTACCCATACAGCTCATCTCCTCCTGAATGTATGAACAAATATTAGTTATTCTGCTCTGTTTGTGTAACAACCTTTTTCCACCTCCAAGGATATTCTGCTAATCTCTTTGATTATATCCATTCATCTAATCCATTGTCTTTCCCATCTACTTCTATTAACCTTGCAAGCATAATACTTTTTTAATTATCAGAAATCTTCCACAATTTGTTGTATTCTTTGCAAGATTCATGTGATTTCTCTGATTCAAAAAACTCAAAAATATACTCCTCTCATTTTACTTTTGTTATATTTTTCTATTGGCTAATGTTCTTGATGGAGATATTGCTTGATGTCAGAAGTTTGTGCTCACTCATTATATATCCTGTCTGTTGTCCACATTTTCATTCTCCATTTTCTGGTATCATGAGAACTTGCTGTGAGAGCTTGCTTAGATATTCTTTGAAATTTCTGGAATAGTATATTATGCAGTCATCTAATATACCATATATATGTGAGAAATCACACACTGCCCCAGAACTAATGATTTACAGATTTAAAAAAATATATACTTTGAAATAAATAAACCAGAATCAAATTCTAAACATACAGGGTTTTGTCCCATTTAGATAGACATAGAGAAATACCATACACATAGATAACGTGTTCCTAAAAATTAAAGAAGGCTTATTCTTGCAATGAGTTTGGGCATTTCAGCGACAGAGAACTTCTAGTGATATATTGTGCTAAGACAAAATGCTTGTTATTTTTCTTAATAAGAGTAAATGAATATTTAATTCCTTACTTGAATGTGATTTTTGAATTTGCTTTAAGCAACCATGCATGATCCAAATTGGTACTTGTTGAGAACAGGCAAAACACTAAATTGTTTTCCTATATGGAAATTCAGAAACAAGATCAGTAAAGAATGTTGAAAAGTATTAGAAAACTACAAGATAGTAATTTATGTGGAAATATTAAAACTGCTAAGCAAATACAGGTGGCAAAGAAACCATGAACAGAAAAGGTAAAAATATAAGCAGACTTTTTCATGATATTTTCTTCTCTATCTAACAAAGTGTTTAGCTTAAGCATAAATGTATATTACTACCACAGTCTACAGTGGAATATAATTCTCAAATACAACAGCTTCCAAATAGACAGTTTGATGAAGTATGTTTTTTGTACAATTTGAGAATGCAAAATACTTTAAACTTCTTTTAAAGTCGCTGTCATTAAGACACACTGTATATAATTAAATATGAACTGTGTGAGGCTCATTCTGGGTAGTAGAATAGAATAGAATAGAATAGAATAGAATAGAATAGAATAGAATAGAATAGAATAGAATAGAATTCTTTATTGGCCAAGTGTGATTGGACACACAAGAAATTTGTCTTGGCAAAAATATCCCTCTAATACTTGGAGTTCTTTTTTTTTTTTACTCATGGGGATAATATGATGAGTCACTTATTCTTGAATCAGAATTTCCAGAAAAAATATCAGGTAATGAAACAGATTATTTATAATTGCCCTTTTTAAAGTAGATGTTTAATTGTATTACAGTGAGATATTTATTTTTAGAAAGTCTGTTCCATGCTGATGGTACTTAAAGGAGATCACCAGCTGAGCCTGAGGGTGGGGTAAAACGCATCATCAGTCTGGAGGCTCTATGCCTGTAAGTGACCTAAGTCTACCCCCTTTGAAGTCCTTTGACTGTTATCTGGTGCCAATTTGCCTTAACCATCAGTAGATAGATACTTGTGTGTATAAGTAGCAGGGAATAAACTTGCAGTGCTTTTGAACTCTGTCCTGGCTCCTGATTTGTTTCACCTGACAGTATTTATAACATAGGATTAGTTCATTTCTTCACTAAGCAACTGTCCTAATGTGGAGAAACTAGATGCACAAGTTCTAACTGATAACAGTGAAGCAATACTGTTAATATCTAATACCTCCACATGAATTATGCAGGCTACTTTCAATTAGTTGGACCCATGTCTTTCTAACTTTATTTTTTTTCTTTATGTTGTTTATCCAAGTGAAATCATTTTTTACTCAAGCAATTTCCCTGGGCTGAGTTACTGTCCTCTTTTTTAAAGAAAATGTTTTACTTTGTGAAGCAATTATAACTAAAGCAATTCCATTTGAAAACAGCTTTTAACCATCTGGCAGGCCTTTGCAAGATGAAGTACTACTTCTTACAGAGTTAACTTTTAAAACATTAAAAGCTTTATTTTGGTGCCAGTAACATACATATTTTCCCAGAGCCTGGAGTTTCATTAGATAGAATTACCAAGTCACAGTGTTATTGCTTGTTTTTGACATCAATTACTATAATACCAATACAGATAACTCTAGTGACACAAACAGAATTAGACATGAATGTGAGGAACAAGCAGTGGGAGCTAATAAAGTGTGTGTTAAACAGCCACTTATTTCAAAGAAATAATAAACAGAATAAAAACAATAAGGGCCACATGTGGTGCTGTTAACATAAAAAGAATCTATATAAGATATAGATTACTTACTTCAGTGTGGAAGAACTGTCTCTTAGTTGTCGGCCTATGTGTTCTATTATGTAACACTAAATAACAGGAAAAGCATTCTGACAGAAAATATATAGATTAGGGAAGGTAATTATTAACCATTAAGAACCTGCCCTTTCTTGGAAAGATGGAATATACTATTCAATGAATTTCTAATTAGAAACAAATTGCAGCTGTTCATAGCAGTAATAGGATATTGACTCACCTACTGTTTGTTTATGGGTGTATCGATAATACAAATAGGGATATTTTCACCATTTTGAAACCGATATAGTTCCGATCAATTTATCTAAAACCAACAGAAGGCACTTTCTTCAAGCAAGGAGAAGGCATTTTTAATTGTTTTCTTATCATTCGTAGAAAAAAGGTGAATTGAATCTGTAATTGTTACCTTAACAGTTACTTTTTAGTAATGTTGAACCTACATCTGTCACTCCCTAGATCCAGAATGATGCCCTGGACATCAGAGTCATTATATGAGGAAGAATTACTCTCCATATGATGCTCGGGAAACTTTGTGATTTGCTTTGGTAAGACAAACGTATTTTTTCATTTATATCTCAACAAACAACTACGTTAAAGGGGCGTAACTAATATACACTCAGGCCAGGGGATCTGATACCACACATATGAAAATAATATATAGTTTTTCAGAAAAAAAGGGGCCAACCCTTTGAGGTAAGTCAGTTCAAGAAACAGATGCTGCAAAGACTACTGGAACACGATTTCACAGTGTTAAGGTAAAAGCATGAAAAGAAAAGTTTCTCCTTTTCATACTAAAGAGAAGTAAAATGGGACACTCTTAATATTTTTATCACCCCCTCCTCTTCCACAGGACTGAGCAGATTTTACTTCATTATTTTTGCTTCTTCAAGATTATCTCTGTACTCCTCAATGATAATTAGGCAGATTGCATAAAAATACATTTTATTTTATTTATTTAGTACTTCAAGTCAGTGCTACTTCCCAGCAACTGCCTGGATAACTCTCTGAAGTTTTCTTGGTAAATTTTCAGAAGTGATTTGCCATTGCCCTTTTCCTGGGCTGAGAACATAGGACTGGTCCATGGCCACCCAACAGACTTTAAGAAAAGTATGCATCCATTATGTGTTTAATATTTGTGGATGTCAAGCTGTTTATTATGAATACACACACACACAGAGAGAGAGAGAGAGAATTGGGGGAGAAAGGTTCAGAAGGGAGAAAATAAGAAATGAAAAAAAAAATTCAAGTACATGTGGAATAAATAAAACAGATTTACTTCTATATTCTGCCAACATTCTCATTGCATAACATTACTGGCAAAATTATCATATCTGGTATAAATTGGTATATTTTTAGTAGTTGTATCATTTCTAGCATTCATCCAAATCCATATATTCTCTCAGCTGGTGCATCTTGAATACAGTATTGTTCTTATTTTATTGTTGCCAGGGAAAAAAAACCACGCAGAGCAGTACGCTTGGTTCCATCCTGTTTACCATTAGCTTTCTTTGTCCCCTATTTCTTCCATTAAGTGGAATCATTTCTGAAACAAAGGCAATCAAGACATTTGTCCAAAGTGTCTGCCTTATGTCAATTTACAAGGAAAGGGTCTGGACATATTCTGTAGTGCTACAGCTGCATCACAGATGGGTTTCTGCTGCTCTTCAATCACATTTGGTACATGGCAGATTTGAATTTGACCTATCCTGATACTGCTGTTTAATTCTGTAAAATCATATGGATATGTCAAAAAGCATATGCCTGATCCATTTAAGTTATTCAGAATGGAATAAAAACAGGTAATGGGATTTAAGGTGGGGCCCCAGCAGACAGTGTTTTTAAAAAGTAGGAAGCAGAAATGTGTGTCTTGACAGAAGCGGGGGGGGGGGGCAACTCCACTCCTCCTTTCAGTAATTTCCTGTAAAGGGCAACAAGATATCCAGTTAATCAGGATGCCTCAAAGGAACAGCTCTACGCACAGCAGTCTGGCTTTTTAATTTTGAGAGATTAATCTATTGAGCAATCTTGCCTTGTACCATTTTGTCATAACATTGATTCACTCGCTGGGAAGCCAAGTTTCTATACATAAGACCTCATGATAGAAATAACTGCATGGATAACAACAACAAAAAAAGAGTACATCTTCTTGCACTATACTTAGATATTTGTGGAAAGAAAGAAAAGAGAGTTGCTGCTTTTTAAAATTCTTTGTAACCATAATAGGCTTTGGGAAGTTTGTGAGACCAGGAAGCTACAGCAGCAAAAAGATACATATAAGCCTGTTTGACAAGCAGAACATCATACCTGTGATTTTGGGCCTCCAAACTGTGGTTCACCAATAATTGAGCAGCCGCCTGTGCTAAAATTAGCTTATTATTAGCATTTCTTTGCTAAAAAAGCTATATTGAAATTATAGTAGTGAAAGGAGATAATATATAAAAGCAGGGGTGGTATTCTGCAGATTCTGATCAGTTCTGGAGAACCAGGTAGCGGGAATTTTGAGTAGTTCAGAGAACCAGCAAATGGAGACCTCTGACTGGAGATTTTACAGTATCCTTCCCCTGCCACGCCCACCAAGCAATGCCCACAGAACTGGTAGTAGAAAATTTTGAATCCTACCACTGCATGAAAGCTAGTCTAGTCTAGTCTAGTGGCTAAGGCACCAGGCTAGAAACCAGGAGATTCTGAGCTCTAATCTCGCCTTGGGCATGAAAGCTGGCTGAGTGACTTTGTACCAGTCAGTCTCTCCCAGCCAGCCCACTTCACAGGGTTGTTATTGTGGGAAAATCGGAAGAAGAAGGAGTATTAGTTATATTTGCTGCCTTCAGTTATGTTTAATAAATAATAAGGATGGGATATGAATAAAAAAATAAGTTGGTTAATGGACTAAGATACAACCCACCTCCTTCTCATGTGCATCTTGCTCGCTTCCTTTTTATTTTCAAATAAGATTATAACATTAATTTTCAAATTTATATGTTGTTATTTATCATTTTAATGTATTATATTGGCATTTTTACTGATTGATTGTAAGCTGCCCAGAGGCACCTTTAGCCAAGATGAGTTTAATAAATAAATAAAAATAAATTTGAATTTGCCAATTTAGGTTTTTTTCTTTCTTTTACTTATTATTTTTAATATCATTTGTTGTCTTTCTCATCTTTGATCTATGATTATATATTTTAATAAAAGTAACTTTTCTGAAGATATTCTGGAGAATACAAAGTAAACAAACAATGATATTAATAACCGATAGAATAGAATAGAATAACAGAGTTGGAAGGGACCTTGCCTTGTCTTCTAATCCAACTCCCTGCCTAGGCAGGAAACTCTACACCACTTCAGACAAATAGTTATCCAACATCTTTTTAGAAACTTCCAGTGTTGGAGCACTTACAACTTCTGGAGGCTAGCTGTCCCACTGATTAATTGTTCTAAATGTCAGGAAATTTCTCCTTAGTTCTAAGTTGCTTCTCTCCTTGATTAGTTTCCACCCATTGCTTCTTGTCCTGCTCTCAAGTTCTTATATAGTTTATAGCACATTATGTATGGCACTTTTACATTCATTACCACTTGCCATAAATTTCCTTTAGGTCCCCAATTGATTTATGAATTATATTAGAATGAAAAATCTTTTATTGGATGTGGTGGGTGTTAAGTTTGGGCAATGAGAGGCTGAACCAGAGCATGAGTGCAACAAATACTTTATTATAGCAATAAAGGACTGACCGTGCTTGCCAAGCCTGGAACTGGCTCGCAGCGATCAGCAACTGGTTGGACCCCGCAGCCTGCTTTTATAGCTGGCTGCTGGGGAGAACCAACCAATGAGCGAGGGGGAAAACCGCCCCCGCAATGTGAACGGACCTGAGTGGGAACTCCTAGAGTTCCAGGGACATAACACCCCTTCCCCCCAGATGCAAACACGCATAGTCTTTGAGGTAGGCAGGAGGTTTATGCTGGCGCCCAGAATGGCGCAGCTCTGGTGGGTTGTCTGTCAGTTCAGAGTCTGTAGGGGAAGGCAGAATCGGTAGAGTGTCACTAACGCGCCCCTCGGTTCGGGTTGGCTCGGGACTCGTAGGGCTGGTCACTGGGGACGTGCTCCCGTTGACTGGTTCGGACTGGTCCGCCATCTGGATGCCGCTGTCCGTGTTCGGATTCCCTGGAACAGCTGCTGGTGTAAGCAGGTCACTGGGATTGATGCTGATGTGGGGTTGATGCTGAGGCCTCGCTCCGGTTTGTAACTCTGGGTCACTGCTGACGAGGGTGCTGTGACGCCTTCGCAGCTGGTCCAGGTGCCTTCTCCATATTCGGCCGTCCTCCAGTCTGACTCGATATGACCTGGGTCCGGTGATGGCCACGATCTCGCCCGGGATCCACAGAGGGTCTCCAGCGAAGTTCCTCGCGAATACGGGTTCCTGTAAGATAAAATGTCTAACCCCCGATGAGGAAGCGAGGGGAGAGTCAGGGCAGTAATGTGGGTGAAGTCTGTCCAATACAGTCCTCAGGCGCCTGCCCATCAGGAGCTTAGCTGGGGACTTATTGGTGACTGAGCACGGAGTTGAGTGCTGGCTCATCAGGAAACGCGAGAGTTTGTGGTGTCAGTCATCCTTGCTGAACCTAGCTAGGGCTTCTTTAGTGGTCCTGACGGCTCTTTCAGCCAATCCGTTACTGGCAGGATGAAATGGGGCCGTGAAAATGTGGCGGATGCCCAGGTTGGCAGCGAAACGGCTGAACTCGGCTGATGCGAACTGTGGGCCATTGTCGGAAACAATGGAGTCAGGCAGCCCGTGTGTTACAAACAGGCGAGTTAATACCTTGGTAATCGCTAGTGTGGTGGTCGTGGATAGCTGTGCCACGTCAATCCATTTAGAGTAGGAGTCCACGACCACTAGGAACATTTTCCCATGCAATGGGCCGGCTAGGTCGATGTGAATTCTGGACCACGGAGCGCTGGCGCTTTCCCACTTAGTAGGGGTGGCAATAGGAGGAGCTGGACGGGATTCCTGGCAGGGGTTGCAGGAGCTTACCCATCTGATGATGTCCTCGTCGAGGCCCGGCCACCATACGTAGCTGCGTGCTAATGCCTTCATTCTGACGATGCCAGGGTGCCCCTCGTGCAACGCCTCCAGAACTCGGGTACACAGTGAGGTCGGGATGACCACTCGAGTGCCCCACAGCAGACAGCCCTGCAAACTGGATAATTCCTGCAGGCGGGTCTTGAAAGGTGTAAATTTGTTTTCAACATCACCGCCCGGCCACCCCCTCCTCACCCAGTCCAGTACCTGGGCGATTGTGTTGTCTGCCTTGGTTTTAGCAGCAATGTCAAGGGCAGTGATGGGGAGGTCCAATTGGGTGACCTCAAAAATAGCGTGGACTGGAGCAGGGTCTTCAGCTGGGGCCGGCAAGGGGCATCGGCTGAGAGCGTCAGCGTGGGACAATGTTTTACCTGGGCGGTGTATGAGTCTATACGAGTATGCCGCTAGAAAAAGGGTCCATCTCGTCATTCTAGGAGAAAGGACTTGAGGGGTCTGTTTGTCCCCAGCTAGTAGACCCAGGAGAGGCTTGTGATCCGTGACCAGCTCGAAAAAGTGGCCAAAGAGAAATTCGTGAAATTTCTTCACTGCTGCAACAGCTGCTAGAGCTTCCTTATCTATCTGACTATAATTGCGCTCTGTTGCAGAGAGCGTCCTGGAGAAAAAAGCGATGGGAGCCTCGGAGCCATTGGGGAGCCTGTGGCTTAATACTGCCCCAATTCCAAAAGGGGATGCGTCTGCTGCTAGCACTAATGGAAGGTTGGGGTCGAACTGAATAAGTACCGCCTCTGACGTGAGTAGTGATTTGACGGCGAAAGCGGAGTCTTCTTTGTGACCCCAGTGCCAAGGCGATTTTTTATCCAACAGTCTGTGCAGGGGTTCTGCCACTGATGCTTTATGGGGCAGAAAGGACGCTAAAAGTTCAATAGCCCCAAGAAGGCCTGCAGTTCAGTTTTGGAGGTTGGAGTGGGTGCCTCGTGAATTGCCTTAACCTTGGACTCCAGGGGTGAATGCCTGAGGCGTCAATTTTATAACCCAGAAAGTCCACCTGTCTAGTGGCAATGGCACATTTTTCTTTTTTTAATTTGAGGCCATGCTGTCTGAACCTCTCTAATACTGCTCGAACTCTCTGGAAGAGTTGGGGTCTGTCCCTGGCCGAGACTAAGATGTCGTCGAAGTAGGGTACTACACCAGGAGGCCCTGCAAAATCCGCTCCATGAGGGATTGAAAAATGCCTGGGGCAACACTTACGCCAAATTGGAGACGCTTGCACCGGAAAGCACCCCTGTGGGTGACAATGGTCTGGAGTTCCGCTGTTTGGCTGTCAACAGGGAACTGTTGATACGCTTGAGACATGTCCAATTTGGCAAAAATGCTGCCAGGTTCAAAAGTGTGTAATAAATGCTGAATGACGGGCACTGGGTAAGCGCTAACTTGTAAAAACTTATTAATTGTGGTCTTGTAGTCCGAGCAAATTCTCAGGCTACCATCTTTTTTGAGGGGTGTGACAATGGGCGTCTCCCATTTGGCGAAATCTGTTGGCTCAATGACCCCTTGTTTTAGTAGTTTATCCAATTCAGCGTCTAGTTTTGGTCGAATAGCGAATGGGACTCTACGCGGTTTTAGCCTGATTGGGACTGCCTGGGGGTCGACTGAGAATGAGATAGGGGTACCGTTATAACACCCCAGCTCATCGCTGAATACATCTGAGTAATCAGCGAATAAGGAGTCAGTGTCAGAGGTTGAGACAGCATGGACTCCTGTTAGCCCTAGGCCGAGATGGGGAAACCAATCGAGCCCCAAGAGTGTGGGGAGATTGCCGTTAACTACCACTAGAGGTAGGTGACCTTTGAAAGCTTTAAAATTGACAAGGAACTTGCCTCTGCCGATTACAGGAATGACCTTCCCCTGGTAGTCCTTCAGGCTAAACTGGCACTTCTGGAGCCGGCTTGTTGATAGGCTGGGCTGTAGCCTCTTGAGGGTGCTCCACGAGATAATTGAGAGCGCTGACCCTGTGTCAACCTCCATGCGGCACGGTTTACCTTCTAACAAAATGGAGAGAGAGATTTTACTAATGGTATGGCAAGTGTGCTTGGCATGGTGGTGAGTGCGACAGTTCAATACTTGCCTCTGAGGTCCAGAGTGTGAGAGGGGGGTGCCTTTGTGCTGAGTTTTGAGAGGCTTGGCAGACTCTCGCGATGTGTCCCCTTTTGTGGCAGGTGTTGCAGGTGGCTCCTTTGAATTTGCAGGCGGCCCTCGGATGAGATCCACCACAGGATAGGCACAGGGTGATGTGCTTGGGTGGACCGATGTTTTCTTGCTTGCTCCCTACCTGCGGATGCCTGGCGTTGGTGAGGCGGTGGATGTTGTTTCCATCACTAGGGCTTCCTCTGCTACCACCTCCTCGGAGTGGACTGGAACTGTTGTTAGCTTGGAAGTTGGACCATGGATTTCGGTGGCTGAGTGTGCTGCCAGTTCTGCTGCCAGGGCCTCCTCGACGGCTTGTGCGAGGTTGAGGTCCTTCTTAGCAGTAGGCGCCTTTGGAGGTGGAGATCCTTGACCCCGCAGACTAGTTGATCGAGGAGCATGTCCTCCAGGTAGGTTCCAAACCCACAATGGAGTGCTGCTGTCCTGAGGGCGGCCATGTACTGGTTGATGGTCTCTTTGTCTGATTGCTTTCTCATACGGAAGGTGAATTGCCTGGCAATCTGTGAAGGTCTGGGAGAATAGTGGTTAGTAAGGATTTCTAACAGTTCAGACCATGGAACGTTTTTTAACTCACGTGGAGCCACGAGAGCTGTGGCAGTGTCAAAGACGATGGCTCCACAGTAGATCAGGAAATATGATTTTTTCCGGTGCTCCCCAGCATCAGCCAGCCCAATTGCGTCAATGTAATGGTTAAAGCGGTTCTTGTATGATTCCCACTTCTCCTCATCCAGTTTGAACGCTGGGAAGACTGGATTGGAATTCATAGTGAGGAATTCGGTTGTACAATCTGTGGACAAAATCTCTCTGGGGCAGCAGCAAAAGGTTTCTAGTGCCTGTGGCAGGCAAGTGATTTCAGCTCTGGAGAGGCTTTTTCACAATCCTCTCTCTCTCTCTCTGGGCTAAGCACGATGGTTAGGCTGTCAGCCGTTGGCAGCGTTTTGAAATTCGCGCCTGCGTGGGCGTCAGTGACTTGACTTACAGCACCGCGCTGTACTTTTTAGGTTTGAAATTCAAATGACAGCCGTTTGAATTTCGCGCCTAAAACAACGAGCGGCTGCGGCTCGCAGCGCTTCACTTTTCCTGTAGCTGGGCTAACAAGTGGCTACAGACGCTTCTCACTTTCGTTTCTGGCTGACCGCTTTCTCTGGCTGCGGATCAGCGTTCGCTTCTCGTTGCTTGCTGACCGCTTTCTCTGGCGGCGGATCAGCGTTCGCTCTCGTTGCTTGCTGACCGCTCTCTCTGGCTGCGGATCAGCGTTGCTCTTATCGCCGGCCGATCGCTTTCTCTGACTGCGGATCGGCGGCTAGTGACTCAGCGGTTGCATGGTGCTTCTGGTAGCCATCCCATCCTCGTCGCCAGTGTTAAGTTTGGGCAATGAGAGGCTGAACCAGAGCATGAGTGCAACAAATACTTTATTATAGCAATAAAGGACTGACCGTGCTTGCCAAGCCTGGAACTGGCTCGCAGCGATCAGCAACTGGTTGGACCCCGCAGCCTGCTTTTATAGCTGGCTGCTGGGGAGAACCAACCAATGAGCGAGGGGGAAAACCGCCCCCGCAATGTGAACGGACCTGAGTGGGAACTCCTAGAGTTCCAGGGACATAACAGTGGGACTCTTTTAATATTTTGGGTAACAAAAACATACAGTTTACAGCTAACATAGTCAATGCTATGAAGTGAAAATGGCCTTAACCATCAAATAGATAAGGTAGGATGATTTTTCACTTTTCTGAAATAGGAGATATTTGGGGGAACCCTTTTCTTTTTTTAACCGTGTTATGCTTATTTTAGGGTTTACACTATCTTTATGTTTATGCAGTTTCTGTTTCAATGGAGCAGAAAGCTTCACTACAAAATTGGCATTGCCAGTAAAAGTGGATTCTTTCAGTAGCAAAGGAGTTATCCAACCTTTTATGGTTTCCAAACATCACCATAACACCTTGGTTTACCTTGGGCCATTTATTCATATTATTATTTTTTAAAAGATGTGTTTTATTTAACCAGCAATTATTGGCTCTGTCTAAAACAGGATATTATGTCAGCTGTTGTTACATAAAACTCTTGTTCCCAGGAACTGAGCTTCTCGTGTATTTTACATCTATTAAATGTAGGTGGAATCATAATGCTGTGATTATAATTTCACAATCCATTCTTCTTGCTCCCCCCCCCCTGGCCTTTTAAAACAACCCTGCCCCCTATATGGTAATTTGTTCCTTTGCCTTTGCATATGAGGTTGCTTGAATGGCTTCTAGGTTAAAATAGGATTTATCTACATTCTGATGTAGTTGTACCAAAATAATGGGACAAAGAGGAAACACCAGCATGCAGTAGCTAGACACTAATACATATTCATTACTGATTTTCCTATCACTTGAAGCCATTTTTCATCCTGTGCATTCAATTGAGCCATATAGAAATGTTGGCTTAAACTCAAGCTTCAGTACATTTTGGTGCAAAAACAACCTGAAATATTTTTTCATTGTTCCTCTCACTGATAGTTTGCAGGCTGCCTCTGGTCCCATAGAAGAGCACATGTAGTTCAAAGAATAGTTTACAAATTACCGTTTGAAAGTATACGATTTATTTACTGTACTGTTGTATTTTTGTTTTTCCAATTGCAAACATCAGGTTTACTATTTTTTAAATTGTACTCTATTGCTCTAAAAACAATTTTGCATGAATATATATATATTGCATAAATCCTTAGTTCATGTACACATAAATTTTACTCGGGTGAAGTTCCCAATGTGATTTTCTGCTCATGAAGTTTCAATAGAAAATGAGAGAAAAATCTGGCCACAAAGACTCCCAAGGGAAGCATACAGCTATGCTTTCCTTAAAAAAAATAATACATTTCTAGATTTTATAGGACATCATGTCACTTTATATTTTTATTATCATAAAGGATTCTTCTAACTTCTAATCATTCCTTTATTTGAACTCAAATGGAAACCAAAAGGATTTATGTTTGTGTTCACATTTAAAAACTAACAGTTTGTGCAGTCAGGTCACACTAGATTTCATCATAAAATTTCTGTGATTAGTACAAGAGAATAAGAAACTTCAAGAATAAAACTTTTCGGGTGTTTTTTAAGCTCATAAGACATTGTCTCCATACATACAGGATGAACACCAACTTTAACTGAATACAAGTTGCAACAGAGTTCATCATTTTACACAGGTAGTAGCTGACTGCTCCCCTGAGGACAGCATGTTTTGTAGTTAGTAAAATAGCTCTGATGTGTAAAGAGTAACTTGTGAAGTAATATCAGTCCATCATTTCAAACCAATTTCACAGCTGCAAGAAGGGTGAAGAAAGTTTCCATATGTGAGTGAGTAATGGAAATTTATCCTCATTCTGTTTATGAATTCCATTGTACCCGATATCTATATCTGAGATTTTATTATGTGAAAGAAAAGCAACACATAAGAACACAGTATACAGTGTAAATGCTCCAATTTATAGAATATAGTAAAAATAAGTGACAGATTTCTTTGTATTCATATCGAGCTTAAATTGCTGTTCTGGATACTAAAGGGAAAGATTGATTTTCTTATGAAATGGAGCTCTGGCATATTACTTTAAGCTATAAATTCTGGGTACTGACAACATGGGTCAATGCATTCATGACATAGACTGAAGATAAGAAAAACCATCAAAATCACTAGTCTGTGTTTTAGAGATTACTTAAAAGCCTGTCCCTTTTATTGATAATGTCGTAGCGATCCTATAGTAACATCACCACCACTGAAAACAATAAAGGGCTTGAAAACATTCTGAAATATGCAGAAAATTTAATGTGAGTGGTATATCATAGGAGGATATTTTATATAGAGTGTCAAGATGTTTTTACACAGAATGCCATTGAGTAAGTATTGGACCAAACATTATACACTCTGAGTTGACGTGAAGCTGCTTTAATGGTAAGTGGGAATGACCTTGGGAGACTGGGCAACGTAACATAGCCAAAGCTTAGCCTGCAGCAGGAATGCAGTTGGGGCAAGAGGTTCAGCAGACACTCTTCCCTAGTTTTCTGAGTAGATGAGGGGAACAAAGTACTTTCAGACTTGCAAGGTTCTATTAATTTATCTTTACTCTAAAGTAGAATGAGCTCATCTGGTCATTCCTGTCTGGTTTAGCTTGCAATTCTGACAACTAGAAATCCACAATAACTGGAATCTGGAGTGCAGCATAACCAGTATGGCACTTTCAGGGGGGGGGAAAGCATTACTTGCTATACTGTGTATTTTAATTAATTAAAATATGTGAGTCTTTATCACTATGATTATTTGCCAAAACTAGTTGACATGACAGATATTTGGGCTACAATTAGAAGGTCTGTAATAGAGGGAATTGCATTGTATCACCTTATTCCATTATGGACAATGTGATTAAGTATAATTGAACTGTAACTGGCAGCTGCACCATCTATGACACATTTTCAGCATGGGCATAATTTTTGGTGTCCATGGGGGAAGCCAAAGTCGGCAAGGTGGCAAATATAGCAACAAAATCTGAACACCTCCCCTTTGCGCATGTGTGTGACATTAGCAGATGTACAAAAGGTGTGGTGATTAAACTACAATACCACATTTGTCACCTTCTCTAGTTTGATCCCCACCTCTTCTCACCTCACAGACACAGCTGAATATCACACATTTGTAGGAATGTAAGTCATGTATCTAGTGATCGGTTGTCTTGGAAGTAAACTTATATATACAGTAAAGAGAAGGTATGCCTATAGTGGTATACAGAAATCAAAGCTTAAGCCTATCTTCCATAATTAAACTCTAGATTTTTTTTATTCATGTCTTTTTGAGTTAATGGTTACTTTAGCCATTCTCTTAACTGAGAGGCACTGATCAATGTTGATATAGTGACTCTTTAGAGTCTGGAAACTATTTTCTACTTTTCCTTGCATTATGCAGATGTTGAAAATGAGTATAAATTTCTCACATATATCCAACTGCATGCCTTTACCTTCAAATAAGTAACTGTAAATACAGTAAATGAAAAGAAAGGGTCAAATTCAGATGCTCTAGAGAAGATAATAAGGATAACCTCAGCTCAGAGGAAGTCCATTCATCCCTTAGCATTTTGGTGAAATGATCAAAAGCAATGACAGTCATAACACAGAGCTTGCCATCTCATTCCTGGCACTGAGGTTCTGCCGATTTGGGCTTGTAGAAAGAATACATCAAGACTCAGAATTATAATACCCGAGGTCAATCAGACTTTCTAGAAAATGACACATAGAGGATCACATAAAAAGAAGGCAGCCTTTCTCTCTTAAATGTCAGAACATGTTCCATAGATATTTCTCTGATAGGGAGCACGGCCCATGATAATGGAGATTCATCTATGTTCTCGGGCAACTATATAATTAGTTCTGACAAGTTAAATAAGATTTTAAATACAGTTAAACCAAAATAAACAAGGCACAGCCATAGCTTCATAATAGAACACACATTTTGCATGAACTATGCTTCAGACAATTCCCAGCTTAGACTCTTAACCTAGGATAAATGCCTAGATTTGATAGCCAAGGGTCACATTTAATATTTGGAAGGAGGCCACAATCAGCAAGCAAGATGATGCAAATAGGCAGGAGGTTTTTGGAGACATTTGCACATTTATTTGCTTGTTTATTATTATGATAGGACTTACTCTATGGTTCTTCCAACAAAATAAAAAAAAACCCACTAATTTTTAGTCAAAGGTGGCTCAGAGATTGCATGCGGATCTGGGGCTGCAAGTTCCTCCCATGAAATACAAAGTTGGAGATCAAAATAGAGAAAAAAACTATTGAAGCATCTGTGCCAGTCTGATTGGACAGTATCCCTAAGGACCTGATTTTATAATCTGATGTATTTATATGATCTGAATAACAGAGAACTATAGAGGGCACATAGAGATAAACAGTATTGATATACCATTCAAAAGAGACAATCAAAAAGATAAAATGGAATCAAGAAGACAAAAAAAAAACCACCCCTCTTTGCCAGCAATCAACACCCAGATAAGGAGAGATTTGACAGCAGATTAATACCAGACCAATAATTAAGCAGTAAAGCATACCCTAATCAAGGAACTGCTAGCTAAGACAAACAAGTGGTAGGCAGTAGCATAATCAAGGAACTACCAAGGGGTCTATGACAATTCACCACAGCCAGCTTGCCACGACCAACCTGCCAAAGCCAACTTGTCATGGCCAGCTCACCGCAGGACATCTCACTGCGGGATAAGAGTTACACAATATCAAAGAAATGGTGGAATAGAATCATGAAAGAAAGGATGCAAAAGGGACAGAATGAAATGTGAATGGCAATTTTTATTTATTTTAAATAATTAAATAGAATTGTTAAATTGTCCAATGGCGAATTGTCTTGCAATGAATTGGCTGTGCCGAGTTCAACCAATGAAAGTTGGCTGTGGTGAGTTGGCTGTGGTGAGTTGGCTGTAGCAAGTTGGCCATGGCGAGTTGGCCACAGTGAGTTTGCCACAGCATGTTGGCTGTGGCAAATTGTCCCATTCCCCTACCAAGAACACACCCACCAATACTGATAGGCCAAGCCACTTTATATATAAGTAAGAATAAATCCCACTCCCTTGTAGCACTGATGATGTTACTAAGTTGGGCGTTGACATATCTGCAAAAAAATAACTCAGCTCAAAGAGCACCAAGGACCCCGCAAGAGATATCTAATTGGTCACAGAGATAAGCTACATTGGAAAAAGCTGATATCCAGTAGCTTGGAATAAACTAAATGAACTTTACCATTATTTTTACTCTTTGAACATTTCTATTGCTGAGCTGTTTGAAAGAAAAATGATCAGGAAATACCAGATTTCCAAAAATGTGATAATATGATGATGTAAATGAAAGCATGTGCTGAGAATGGAATGGAAGGGGGAAATAGGCAAAAGTTATATAATTATCATAATAGTTTGCAAGTCAAATGAGGCACATAATTCTATTCATAGGGCCAAAGCACTTTTCCTAAGCATTTTTCTAGTATGTATGTATGTATGTATGTATGTATGTGTATATATATATATATATATATATATATATATATATATATATATATATATATATATATATGGGTTTTCTGCATGTTTCCATTTCTATACATTTTTCAGTTGTGCGCTGTATTTCAATATTCAGAAATATTCAATACACAGTTCTGTACAGTTGTGCACTATATTTTAATATTCAGAAATGTATGGAATGTTATTGATTTGATTTAATTGAAATCCTATCTTTCTGTTTTAATGAATACTCGCGACATTCTAGTTGAGCTCTTTGGCTCTTTGAAATAAAAATGCTTTTTGTTTTTTGTTTTATCACACTGTAATGAATGCTGATATTATTAATCTTATTAGAAAAAAGATTATTCTAGAAGTTAGATCAATTAAAGTACAGGATATAGTTAATCACCTCAATTAACATTTCTAAGAATTAAAACATATTCTATTTGGATGTATACTGAGATCAATTTGCTTTCATGTCACACAATGATTTCTTCTTGTGCAATTTACATGTCCTCTCAGCTCAGGCACAAACTTTTTGGCTCTGAAAAAGCCATTAAAACTCTAATGTAAATAAAGCAATGACAGCAGGTTGAGTTAAATGCTTTGGTTTGTCTTGTAAAACAATAATTATAGGAGATGTATTGGACTTAATATGCAGATTTCTATTAGGGCTCCCTCTTTTGACAATAAAAAGCTAATCAGGGAGTTGTCATTTGTGGAATAAATACACCGGGTCAGAGTTAGATTTTGCTAATGGTTGTAGAAAAAGGCATCCAGTTCTCCTTGTAGCTACTCAAAAGAGAGACGGACAGAGAAGCAAATTTCTCACAATGGTTTTCTTATGTTTAGGTTTCAAAGGTTAAGGCACCCTTAATAGAAAAGAGAGAAGACACTAATAACAGGGTTGAGTGTATCATTCAGTCAAATCTCCATACAGATAGTCCTCGACTTACAACAGTTTATTTAGTGGCCATTCAATGTTACACTGCCACTTAAGACCATTTTTCCACACTTAAGACTGATGAAGCATCCCCAGGGTCATGTGATTTACATTTGGATGCTTGACAACTGACTCATATTTATGACCGTTGCAGTGTCCCAAGGTCACGTGATCCCCTTTTGTGACCCTCTGACAAAGCAAAGTCAATGGGGAAACCAGATTTGCTTCACAATCATGTTACTAACTTAATAACTGCAGTATTCATTTCACAAATGTGGCAAAAGAAGTCGTAAAATGGGGCTCACTTAATACATTTCTCACTTAACAACAAACATTTTGGGCTTCATTGTGGTCATAAGTTGAAAACTACCTGTAATGTGATGAATATCATGCATAGAATTTCTAAGAATTGCTCTGTAATTGGCAATTTGCTCTATTTCCTGATACAGATAAAAAAGTGTTTGTATGTGCAAACATTTTGACAACCCATTAGTTACATTTTCATTGTAATTAATAGAATTTGGTGGATGTAGTCACTGAAAGGATAATCCTCAGCACAATTCTCAGTAGGACTTCTCTAACTCTAGATAGTCTCAATCTGTCACATTTATATAGTATCAGCATTCTTTTGGGGGAAGAAGAAATAGTGAAATGTTTGTAATTAATAAAGTTTGTATACATTTGCTAGAATGTATGCTTTCAGTGTGTATTTTCCTTATCCTGAAACATGCAATATTTTAATACATTGCAAAATTCTGAGAAGTGTGAAGGACATGGCACACCATTTGATGCATTCTTGGAAAAAACAAACCACAAATTAGTCAACTTATATTTAAAAAAATGACCATAAATACTTTTTCCCATCTCTAGTCTAACATTATTCTATTTTTATTTTTACTTACTATCCATCTCTTTGGAGGGAGATAGGTGGCTATATATATTTGATTAATAAATAAAAAAGTAATACATATTCATAAATTGTAAATAAACTTGGAAGAACTAAAATTATCTTAATATTTGCTCATATAAATAATGGCTGCGCAGTTTGGTATTTGTGTGTGTGTGTTTATGTGCATGTGTGTGAAATTATGTGCATGTGTGCATGTGTGTGAAACGTGTGAAACACGTTGGTCTTTGGAAGAAAGCAAATTAAATTTGCATCCATTCTAGTTTCTCAAGTAAAAAATTATCCCAAAGCTAAACTGTATGTCAAGGGAATAGTAGGAACATATACATACCTATCTGGTTTTTGTCACATAGTTCAAATAAAACTAGGAGAGTGAATTATCACGGCAATGATATAGTATCTTCTCCAGTGTTATGGATCAGATACAGTTCGGAGCCTATCTTGTTGATTATACTTTTTTAAAAGAAAAATTTAAAATCCATTTCTTTCACATTTCTTACATAGCATTTGAATAATAAATAAGAACAAGTTTTAAACTGTCTCACTTATACTCCTAGCCCTTAGCAAATCTAAAATCAAATGTTTAATGCCATTTGCTCTATTTTTTGAGGTGAGATGGAGAATTGAACAAGTGCTTCCTAAAGATAACACCCATCCCTAACAAAAACATAACTATGATTTTATCATAGTTACCCTGAAGTAGTGATGGATTTGTTGTAACTTTGAATCTATATTTGAAAGAATATGATTTGACTGTTTTCTTCTGCTCCTTTCACAATACTTATTTAGCTGAAGAAGGTAGTATGAATTTCTGAAAAGATCAGGCATCTTCTTATATAAAGGGAATGATATAGAGAATGTCATTTCATTTCTCCTGCCTTCTCTGAATAATACATAGTAAATAATATTATTAGATGAAAGAAAAGCCGCACATATGCAGGCACACATATGCTCATAAACACAGAGAGAGAACTGGGCATATAAAAAAGAAAAGAAAGATCTTAAAAGGGAAAAATTAAAGTACTTCATTCAATTACTCTGTTTCCATTAATATTTATAATGATTGTAATTTATTTAACCATTAAATTATTGCCCTTTTGATAATGCTGGTGAGCATTTCACAAAGTAAAATTATCTAAAGATGTACATTCTAGATCCATAATTCACCACAGCCTGAGAAACACCTAAATTAAACCCTAGACTACATCCCCCAAGGGTAAGTAATTCTCCTTCATTCATTTTAGCTGCAATCGAGAAAAGTCCAAATAAATAGGCTCCATCCAGTTAAAAGATCCAGGAACTAGTTTTCCACAACCTCCTGCCTTTACCAATATGACCCAGCTTTGTAAGTAATGACACAGAGGATTGTCCGTTCCACTGCATTTCCTGTCCCGCTTTGGATGGCACAGGGTAAAAAGTCATCTGTGTTCTAGCTACCAATTGTTTCTGAGCTTCCATGCAGAGTAACAGTTAACAAAGGAGTGAAAAGAAGACATTTGGCCTATGCAAAATAGTCAAGAAAATAGATGCCAGAGAAAAGCTAATACAATGCATGAATTTCCAGAAAGCTATGGCAGAACGCTTCTATCAAAACAAAGGGAATGAATGGTTTTCGTCCCCCAGAGATTTAATAAAAAATAAATAAAACCTACACCCGAGCTTACTGATAATTGCCACTATTGCAATTTTTTTTTCAACTGCCTACGTTGGCCACAATTCCTTGCCACTTAGGTTTTTTTTGATAGAAATTTCACCAAATTGTGCCATCTTTATTTCTGGAAACTGCTGAAAAGTCATCCCTTTCTTTCTTGCAGCTGAATTTCAGCTGAATATTCTTGGGAGGGGAGCTCTAAAGGCTACCAAAATGAGGTTAAGATGTTATGTTCAGAAGCAGAACAAGGAATTTGAGTGATTCTAAATCCCCTGCTCATTTTGGCTAGCTGAAGATTCAGCAATTTGCCCTCATTTTACTGTGCAACAATAGTAACAGAAGATTCTGTTATTATGATGACAAACCTTTCTGAGATAAATGCTAGGTAGAAGAAAAAGATTAACATAGGTGTAGACCCAACATTCTTGCAGAGAATGGAGAGAAAAAGATCTATTGGATTGTAAGAATGTTTTGCTTGCCTGATAATTTTCAATGGTAGAAAACACATAAACAAATAAACCAAAATCCAATTTTAAATGCACATATTATTTATTTAAGTTTTGTGGGAGTAGTCATTCTTTGTCTCTCCAAGTTGAGCAAAATTAATGGAATTAATGGAATATTAGCTTGTAACTAGGAAAGTGAAAAAATCTAGTACAAAAATTTCAATAATTTGGAAATCCTCTCCAAAACATTAAATGCTATCTGGTTATTTAAGGAATATATTTATATAAAAAGAAAGCCAGCCTATTATTAGAACCTTAACATTAAAAATATTTTTCTATTTGTACATTTTTAGCTTCTTGGTGTCCACTGTGCTTGTCTACCTTTGTTTTACAGATAATTCCTTATATAAACTGTATACAGCAAAAGAATACACTATGTGGCCCAACTTTTACAGAAGGTAGATTACACAAATCACATATCATATGAAACCTGGAAACCAGTTTTGATGTAGTGGTTAAGGGATAAGTCTAGAAACCAGGAACTGTGACTTCTAGTCCCATCTTGGGCACAAAGTCAGCTGGATGACCTTGAGCCAATCACCACCTGTCAGCCCTAGGAAGGAGCAAATGGCAAACTGCTTCTAAAAAGCCTTGCCAAGAAAACTACAGAAACTTATCCAGGCAGTGGCCAAGAATTGGACACAAGCAAAAGAATGAAAAGAATAATTAAACTTATAGTCCGTTTCTGGTACTTTATTGATTGATTGATTGATTGATTGATTTGATTTGATTTGATTTGATTTGATTTGATTTGTCAATTGTTTACAAGATAATAAGTATAAGTGTATACATAGTTATGAATACATGAAATGGGTACATATAAGAAAAATAAAAGAAAAATAAAATACCTTGTATCAAGCTACACTATTATTAATAGGAAAAAATGAAATTAAATTTATAGAGGACTGTATGTACTATAGCATTTATTTCAGATATTAACATAATACCAAAAAAGTACATTTCTCCTAGGAAAAATTACCCATATCCTTCATACTGTAGTTTCAATGTGACCTTTTTGCAACACAATTAGAATATATTACATTGCTACATTTACACGTATACTTGTAAAAAAAAAAAGCTGTGGATTTATTCAGGAAAAAGTCAGAGTATAGAATGCAGCTGCTATTAACTATAAATGTACCATATTTGAGTTTCCAGCCTTTGTTATCTATAGGATTTTCTACTGCCTTCAGAATTCCTCCATCCAACCAAGCTAATAAGAGATTAAAAATAGGAAAGCAAACATGAGGGGAAAAAATTTATAGCATTAGATAGAGAGGGCAGCTTTGTGCCACCTTCTATTACAATGAAAAAAAATGACACCAATAAATCTAGTACAGAGCAAGGACAGCAAAAAGCTTGTGTTAGTATTGGTCTTGGCCTATTTATGTGCTGGGAAAAAGAAGAATGGTATGCGTTCCACCTGAGAATCATAAAACATATTGATAGTAGGAAATGAACTCTGGGCTTATGGGGCATCAGTGCTAGTAGAAGAGTTAGTTTGATGATCGTCAGCAAGAACAGTGCCTGGGCTTCCGAGCATCACAATATTTTACTGAAATGCTTTTGAAATCTATACCTATATACATTCTCTATATACATATGGCATAGAGCTATGCCATTATGTGGTTTTTTATTGATTTTAATTAATTTTATTAATTAGGTAAAACAATTGGAACTGGAGAACTACAGAAGATGATGGCTGGCAAGCTAAGGTCTCTGTCCAGGAGTTTATCATCTTTGGTCTTAGATGGGATTGCACCACTCCAGGCAGACCCAATGTGTAACTTAGAGGTCCTCTTGGACTCATGGCTCTGGTTCAAAGAGGCTAGGACATTGATTTGCTCAACTACATGTTATGTGCCAGTTACACCATTTCCTGGCTAGGGAACATTTTCCTCTGGGTCACTTGTGTCCTGATCATCTCCCATTTGGACTATTGTAATGTGTTCTATATGGATTATCCTTAAAAAGTATCCAGAAGCTTAGCTGGTGCAGAAGTTTGCCATACGAGCTATATGGAGTGCCCAAAGAAGGACATGAGTAACACCTCTGCTCGACAAGCTGAATTGGGTGCTTCTGGGTACAATTCAAGGTTATGACCTATAAAGCTTAGCTACTTATGGAATCATCATCATCTCATTACATCAATCTATTCTACCCATTCAGACAGGGAAGCCTATACCAAGAGCCGTGATAGTGAAGTAGTTAGAATACAGTATTGCAGGCTGACTGCCCACTGCCAGGGGTTCAATCCTGACCAGCTCAAGGTTGACTCAGCCTTCTATCCTTTGAAGGTTGGTAAATTGAGGACCCAGATTGTTGGGAGATATATGCTGACATTTGTAAACCTCTGAGAAATTGCTATAAAGCACTATGGAGCGGTATATAAGTCTAAATGCTATTCCTATACCACAAGAATCTCGTCAACTAAAGTTCAACACCAAATTGGCACCACATATGGATCAATGGAATTCAGAAGGAATTGGATTTGGACCATTTGTGGGAACCTAATGACTCTACATGATGCCCCTACCCTATGGAATACTGTCCCTCCCCCAGAGGTAAGGCAGACCCCCACATTCCTGGCCTTCTAAAAAGGAGTTAAAACATGGCTGTGTGCCCTTGCAAGGGGAGTCCAAAGGAGAATAGAGCCTTCCTTTTACCTTTTCAAGTGATTTTTAACAGGGTTTGATTATTTTTGCCTCCTTCTAAGAAATTTTTAATTTTGAAATTTTAATTCTAACAATTTTAATTTTTATATTTTATATTGTTTTGTAGTATAGTTTGGCATTTTATTATATATCTCCAAGAGTTCTTCTTTGAGGGAGATGGGCAGTTTAGAAATGCAATGAATGAATAAATAAATGAATGAATGCATAACTTTATGAATTTTGACAGTTTCTGCTGCTGAAAAATCATCAGTACTATAGTAGTCCTAAGATCACAAATAATTGACAAACTCTTAGTTGAAGGGAAGATCACTGAAGATGGAGGAAAACTTCCACCCAATATAGACTTCCCAAAGAAAAAAAGGATCTGAAGGTCATTGATGTGTTAGTCATGAGAAATTGCCAGCTAAGTTCATCCAAAGCCTTTGATTAACACCAAGAGGAATTTAGTAATACCTTAACATGCTTAGCTGTAATCTATTAGGCAGATATTGGTCCTTTAGTACTGCATAACTATTATTTTGATGACAAGAAATAGTTTCTAAACAGCAGCATAATTGGATTCATAAAGTGTTTGAATACTCTTATCCAGTCTAATGTTTTATAACAGGAAACATTAGAGTAAAAGGAAAAGAAATTTTATTGGTCCTCATTTTTATTCAAGTCTATGAAATTTACAACTAACCTAATATTATCTTTGCTAGTTTTATAAACTGCTTGATCATTTTTAATCATGAATAGTAATACTTGCTATAACCTATTTGCTAGCACTGCTGTTAAGTGTTTTGTTATCAACATTAATCAATGAGATTGGATGATAATTTGTGGATATATGGAAAAGAAAAACCTTGCTTTCAATATAAGAATGAGAAACTAAAATGAGAGAATATATATAGCAATGAAAAAGAGACTTTACACAGCATGTACCAAATGTTAGGCCCCCATACACAATCAGTTACTTTATCTAAATTTTGAATCCATTTAATCATACAGCTTTTAACTGGTTGAATTTCTAAACTTCTTTAGTTTCTGATATTTGACCAACAATTTATAAATAAGACCCAGTAATACGACAGATTATCTGTTGTATAGTTTTCAAATTCAATCAAGAGTCTCAAGCTTTCCTCCTCCATTTTGCACTTCTTTTAAATATATGCTGCTTCTTCAAAGACACTGAAACCAGCTGGGTAATTCTGGCCATTCTAAAGATAAACCAAAAAAGATTTAATTTTTATTAATAGTAAAATTATATTGAGCGAAACTGCTTCCCCCTTCCTTTGATGAAAACTTTCTTTTCTAAAACACATAGTATTAAGTATGAAACAAACACTTGCAGAATAAACTACTGGCAATCATAGAGGTAATTTGAGAAGAGAAGACAAGACATCAAATCTTTGGTACCTCTGGTTTCATTATTTCTGTGAAGGTTTAACTTATGTACTATGTAATAATATTGTGTTACAATTTATCTTAGAATGCCAAAGTCCTTTATCTTTCTAAAAAGCAAACATAAAAGAAACACGCTGTACATAAACAGCTTCTTTTGAAAAGAAAGATAACATGCACAATGCTGAAAAGGAAAACCTTTCCTGATTTAACATTTTCAGGCTAACCTATCCATTATATTTCAAGAAGAAACTTGCATAGATTTCTACCCAAGAAGAAAACATTCCCCAACTACATTTAAAAGAACATAACCTATACTTTAACAAAATCCTGTCATTTTGAAAGTCCAAGGGCATTGTTCAATTTATTTATTATAATAAATACTTCCATATGTCTTCTTCATAAAATGCCGTGGCATTCATAGTGTCATGACATAGGTTACCTGCAGTGCTGGGATTCAAAATTTTTTACTACCGGTTCTGTGGACGTGGCTTGGTGGGTGTGGCAGGGGAAGGATACCATAAAATCTTCAGTCAGAGGTGGTATTTGCCAGTTCTCTGAACTACTCAAAATTTCCATTACCGGTTCTCCAGAACTGGTCAGAACCTGCTGAATACCACCTCTGGTTACATGCTACCTTACAATGTGACTTATTATTTGATAACTTTATGTTTTGAGAAGGAAAGCACATCTGTCCTATTTATCAAGGAACTTCAAGCCCATATAAGCATTCCATTGTGCTTTTAGTTATACTTCAAGACTGTGTGTGTGTGTGTGTGTGTGAGAGAGAGAGAGAGAGAGAGAGAGAGAGAGAGAGAGAGAGAGAGAGAGGGAGAAAGAGAAAGTAGATGGGTGGGTTGGTGGTTCTATCTACTGCTTTTCCCTACTAAAGAATGATGGCTTAACAAAAACTCACTCTTTCTTCAGAAGCCTCTGAAAGCCACTAAATACAAAGCTATTTTGAAATTTTATTACGCGATAGTGGAAAGATGTGGGGGAGGAAAAAAAAATCTTATAATAGGCTGTTTTTACACAAAGATTCAGCAGGTAAAAGTTTTGATTGAATTTTATCTTGATTTCATTAAATATTCATAAAGTCCAATTAGAAGAGCAGCTAAGTAGGCCACAAGGCTCCTTTCCATCATTCTGTCAAAGAGAGTGTCAGGCGGCAACTATTTACACTGGAACCCAGCAGTCAATATCTTCATTTAATCTAAATCACTACCCCCTCCCAGTGACTGGTTTTATAGCTAGTCAAAGACAAGGGGAGGGACAGGAAAACCTAATAATTCTGAAGGCAGGATCCTTAGCTTGTGTAAAGCCAAATGCAAATGAGAAATAGCATCCTGAATCAAACCCTGGAATGAAAATCTTTCCTTTAATGAGAAATGACATTGGAGGAGCACTGATTACCATGAAGAAAAACTGCTTAAAATTCATAATCAATCAAGCAAGTTTATTTTAACCTTTTATGACTAAACTGCTGGGTTACCATTTTCATTTATTGATGATGCATATCTTTTCTTCCAACCACTAATTTTAAATTATGAGAGAATACTTCATGTTGATTTGTAATTATGGATTTCTCTTTCTCTTTCCACCCAGAGACATATCCACATGACATATACTCACAACAGACATACTGAGATTTACCCTGAAAGAAGACCAGGGTTGTAAAATAGTTAACATAAAAGTGGAATTATATTCTATTGATATTGTACACATGTGGTCTATTAATATCACCTTTCTCTACAGTACTCTTTGCTTTACAAAGTAATGCACTTTTTTTTCCTTTGAAAATGACAATGTTGAATTTAATTTGAAAATCCAATCACTCTTCTCTGATAACTCAAACAATATCATTGCGATATGGAAGGCCTGTGACTTTTTAGTAACAGACTGGAAAAGATATTACTATTCTGACTATATTGATCATAAAATATAATGAAGCAAAAAAGACTGAACATCAATTAATATGCATGAGGGAAACCAGAGGCTAGTATTTCAGTGCTGACCTATCAATATATGAAGTTTGAATTTAAACATTATCAGTTTTTTTCATGTATGGCAGATAGCGTACAAGTGCAAACCAGGAGGTGAAAGATTAAACCAACACTGATATGAAAATAATGAAAACCTTTTTAGATACATTGTGAACAGCAATATTATGGCTGCTGACATTAAAGGTTACAATTTCCCCTATCCCTGGTGCAATAAATTTATTGAATTACCACAAGTAAAGCCTACATATGTATGTATGATAATGTATTATGTATTTCTTTGTTAAGTTTATACCCTGCCTTTCCTCTAAGAACTCAAGGCAATGCACAGAGTATTCCCTTTTCTAATTTTTCCCTACAAAACCTTTTGATGTAGATTGAGTTGAGAAAGAGTAGCTGATCCCAAATCACCTCATGATCTTGTTGGGGTTTTTTTTTATGGTTGAGCATAGATTAGTATCTAGAATAGCATATATCTAGTCCAATATTTTATTTATTTAGAAAATGTATATAACTGCCTACTTTCTGACAGCAAGTCTGAGCAGCTTACAAACAATAAAAACACAGCATAGAAAATAAATAAACACAAAAACATTTTTTGTAATAGTGTATAATCCCATTATTAATGCATAACCCTACATAATTTTCTAGGGAATTTTTTAAAGTTAAAATATGGAAACGTTTCTCTGTAATAAAGCAACTTTCAGTAATTCAAACACCTCCTTTTTTCTACTGTGCTGGTATGGATGACCAATAAGCAATAAAACCCTCTAGATCTTCTGTTCCATCCAGAGGCAGCCCCAAACTCAATGAATGAAGAAAAAGCCAGACAGTATCAATAGAAACTGACTACATGGTGGCATTTCTATACTGTTCAGTATGGTGTAGCTGCAAAGGTGCTGGATACGCCCTGGAAAATCCAGATTCTAATCTATTGACAACCACAGAATCTCTTTGGGTGACTTTGGGGCAGGCATTCTCTCTCAACCCAAACTTCATCACAGTGTTGTTGAAAGTAGGAGGAAAGGACAACATTGAAAAGCAGAATGTAAGTCAACTAAGTAAAAATAAATATTGTTGCCTCTGCTCCAACGCCCATTCTGCCTTCAAGTATTCCCACTGGCATAATGAGTAGCAAGTTCTGAAGTTATTTACCATACTGCTACTCATGCACCATTTCCCTAGTTTTGTGCGGTGTTCCCAATCCCTGAACCACATCTCCTCAAAACCATGTTTATCCCAGGAAAACTGGGATTTCTGTTCAATCGATGATATAAGTGGTTGCTATTATATACCTTTTATATTTTCCTGTTATTCTTTTTCACTAGTATTTGCTCTGGTTTACATAGTGAACTAATTGATGAACATTCCATTTTGAGCATACTTCAAGGAGTGGCACATATGTTGGGGACTAAGGTTATGGAGATCTTATCTGAGTAATCAATAACAAGATAAACCATGAATTTGTTATTGGTTCAATTTTGTGGACTTGCTTTTAATAATTTACAGAAAATGCATACTTATCTATAGAATTTAGAATTCTTACTATAAGTAGTCCTTGACATCTGATGACAATTGGGATTGAAATTTCATTCATAAAACAAGTCACTATGTGACTGGGCCCTATTTTATGAACCCTTTTACAGCAGTCATAAAGTGAACCACCACAGTTAATGACATCACATGAAGTGATGTGAAATGAACTACATGACCATTCACCAACTCAGCTTCCCCAAAGGATTTTATTTTTTTGTTTTGAAACTGACAAAAAAAAAGCCACAAATCACAATCATGACCATAGGATGCTGCAACAGATCCTAAATTTGAGCTGGTTGCCAAACACCTAAGTTGCGTTCATGAGACCATGGGGTTGGTATGACACTTATAAATGCGAGTACGGGTCATAAAGCATTTTTTCCAACCATCATTAAACAGACAGTCATAAGGCGAGGACTATCTGTCTCAATTCATTAACTGAATTTGATATTTTCATAATAGTATGATCTTTGGTTATTATTCGTTTATTTAGTATGAAAAAGTTAAAATACTATTACGCTGAATCAAATGTTTTCTTAATTAGATTCTGAGTCGGGATCACAGAGAATAAGAGCTGTATTACGTGTAACATCTGAAATATGTACACACAAAAAATATAGTAGTGGACAAACATCTCCAGAATATGAAATTTCAGGAAAAGTGAGGATGCTGAAAAACTGGATGCTGAGTGGTCTGTTTTCTGCCCAAAGTTGGAAAGAATTGTGCCAACCACATTTTATTTTCTCTCTTGGCTTTCAGTCAAGCACATTAGTATTGCTAATCTTTTGTTGCTTTTCTCTCCCTCTCCTTCTTATCTCTTTTGACCCCTAGGAATTTTTTTCAAGGCTGGTTTTTTTTTTTTGCATTTTTTTTAAAAAAACTCCTGATGCCTTTAGCCATATGCAGAAATAAATGCTGATGGAGCCTTTTACTTAATAAAAAGAAAGAATGCGGGATTTATAAACATCTTCCTAAAAAGTAGAGATTGTTTGGTAAGCTTCCTGCAAGTTTGGGATATGAGCAGGTGACACGGGTAATGGTTGGTGTGGTAAAGTATGAAAAGCCTGGAAGCATGTCAATCCTGAAATCTTAAGCTTGCTTCCCCTAAATCAGTGGTGTCAAACGCATGGCCCGCGGGCCAGATGCGTCATGTGCTGGCCATGCCCACACCCGGTTTAGTGAAGTGGGGAAAAGTCATGATACGTCACATGACAACACTGTGATGACGTGAGTTTGACACCCCTGCTCTAAATAAACTTTTATCCTTAGGGAGGTTTCCTCACCGGAAAACAAATGTAGAGTTAGGGTTAAGACATAAATTCATGACTTTCATAGAAGCAGAAGCAGCATTACATTCTTTGTTATTTAAGCATATATCTTATGGACAAAAATTTTGTGTGACAGTTTTTAAAAGCACAGTAGAAAATAAAGTGGCAATATAAGGGCACTGCTTTGCTGCCTTTTAATCCTCTTGTGCTTCAGTGTACTTCAGTCATCAATGAAACGTATGCCTTGATTTTTCAGCTGAGGCCTGAGGAAATTTAATCAATTAGGTTCAGCACAAGATTTCTTTCTCGTCTAACATGATGCCAACAGTGGGTTCTGCCTTCAAACCTTGGGTATCTTTTGGAAAGCAATATGTACGCTCAACTTTTCTCTTTGACATATTGCTAAAGAGTTTTATATTCCCTCAGTACCAACACATTACACAAGACCTCTTGTAACTGGATACATCAAGATTTTTCCTAGCAGATTCAGGCAGAATTCCACTTCCATAACAATTCATTCTGTTGCCCAGTTCGTAGACGTTCTTCTGGCCACTAGAGGCCACTATGACACCTGCCAAGGGTGAATGCACAGGTTCCAAGTGGCCTCCCTATTCAGCCAAGAAGGAAATAATGCTGTAATTAAGAGGGGGAGGGAAACAGAAAAGGAAATGGCAGCTGAAGCAGTTTCATTGTGCCATTTATTATCTTCACAACAGCTGAATAACCCAGCTCAATGGAAGGGGTGTATGCGTGTGTGTGTGTGTAAAATGTATTTTCTGTCACTTTTCCTTCCTTCAAAAACGATGCCTCTTTCCATGCAAGGAAGCAAAAGATATTCTAGACCAACATGATGAAGCCGGAATTATTACTAATGGGGGGTTGAACAAGGAATTAGATGAAAACCAATGTACTATATGGTAACTGCAGCAGATTATTGTATTTAAAAATGGAAAAACAATAAATTACCTACAGTGGATTATAAAATTAACTAAACTTGCAGAAATGACAAAGTGGACCAGTCTGGCTAAAGCAAAAACAACAAAAGATTTCTGAAAGCCTGGGAACCTCATATGGATGCTTTATTGAAAGACTGACTTGATGATTTGGGGTTAAAAAAGAAAGAAGAGGGGGGGGGATTTACACAAATGAAAGAACAGTGGGAAGCATAATTGTACGTTTTCCTTTTTTTTTTTCCCCTTCCCCTTCTTCTCTTTTCTTCTCTTTCTTTTCTGGTTTGTTTTGCATACTTTCACTATATTGAAAAATTCTTACAACTTTTTTTTTTTAAACTAGCTTTGATGGAGAGTTATCAGAGCTCTACCTACATCATTCCAATTAGAGCTATTCAGAGTCATCTTTTTCTCAGATTCAAAATGTCTGCTGTTCTTGTTAGCATTTCAGTTGATTTGGAAACTCCAAATCACCTTTTGATAGTCCATGGCCTTCTTTTTCCAGATCATTTCTGGAGAGGACATGGATTAGAATGTTCTCTAATATTGCCCATTCCCTCTTATTGAGCCATGAGAAGTTTATCTGACTAGGAGAGCACAACTGGCTCGCTAGAATCCTGAATAGGGACAATCCACATTACAGTATAAGTTATTAGTTTCAAGTAGAAAATTCTGGTTGACTGAAATCTGATATGGTGACTCAGCTACTTAAAGACACTGAATTTGTCATCTGAAGAAGGTTGGCGCTCTAAATTCCAGAAACTTGAGCCGTAGCACTGTGTGATGGAGTGAGCTCCCAACAGTCACCTCAGGTTCTGCCAACCTAGCAGTTTGAAACCATACAAATGCAAATAGATAAATAGGTACCACTCCTGTGGGACTAATGGCGGAAGCGAGAAATCAACTGGAGCTGGACTGGCTCAAATGCAAAGCTGTCCAGATTCTTGCTGTCCAGGCATTGTATTCCTAGCCTACTATCAAAAGGGAATTTCAAAATAATCGCCTGGAACAATATGCACATGCCACCAGGTTTTCAGAATTTCTTCCTCCTTTTCATTAATTAAACTTGATGGTATTTTTTCTTCATGATCATGATCAACATTCACTTGCACTGATGATGTTACTTAGTTGGGTACAAGCCAACAACCAAACTCAAAGAACATCAAGGAATATAAAGTTCAACTCTGAGCTACATACATTCTTTTCTGCTGGAAGAAATGTTTCCTTGAACTTGTTAAAATGTTCAGACTTTCTGTGCAAATGATCCAAATTACAATAAATGACAACTCAGGACTGATAACTAGATCACTACTTCTTTTCAGTAGATAATTAATAATAATCTCTTGCCAATAAAAATAAGTCATTACTGAGCAGGAGTCACCTTGTTAAATTAAGAGATTTGAAAAGCACGATTTTCTAAAATGGTATCTCTAGACAGGTCCTCAAGGAAGAATCTAAAAATATCTAGCAGACCACAGGGAACGCCAATACACCATTAAAGTCTATTAAGATACCAGGCCGAAAGACAAAGTATTAATGAAACATATATACTACATTTTGCTTCCCTCTCTGTCATCAATCCTAAATATATGAAAGAATCTGCATAAAACAAGCTGAAGCATTTGCAAATACAGGACATTTCCAAGCAAAAATGCAATTCTTTATTCGTTGGTTTAAAGGTAAGACCTAAAATATTATGCAAATATTACCCAAATTCAGCTTTTTATCAGCTTTTTATTCTTCTTGTCTCGTATTTAGTTTGACAGTTATATTGGATGTTAAAATTACTTGACACTAAAACCAAAATTATGAGGGATGGAAAAAGAGTTTAGTAAAATAGTAGTAACATTTTACAATGTGAAGTATCCAGATTCTAAATCTGAGAGACAATCTAATAGAACTAAGGTGCTTATTCTATTAAAAATGCAACAGCTGGATAGATTTCTAATATTATACATTTCAATTTTTATATATAAATTATATATAACTGGGAGCTATTAAAATGTCAAGAAGCAAAGACATAAAAATCATACATATCTATACTTACTAGCCAGCATAATAGCTTTCATTATTTGTTCCAACAAAACTTCAACAGAGAGATGGAAATAGTTAATGTTTGCAACTTTTGTTTTTTATTTTTTTCATCTCACAAGTTTTACTGTAATAGCCTTTTATTTCTAAGGGAAGAACTGTTAACTGAACTAACTCCTTAGTATTAATTTTGTGTTTTCTTCTCCACTGTTTCTCCTTGGACATTTTTCCCCCATTACTTGTAGAAGCAACAAACTGTAGAAGCAACAGAATAGCCATCAAATCTGCAAAGCTCTTTATCTTTGTCAGAATTTGCTTCTGGTCCTTATATTGATTCAAGAATCTACTTTACTGGAATGATGTCAACGTTAAGCAACACCCCGGTGCTTTATTAAAAAAAAAACTTTAATGGTTCAGTAATCAAATCCAACTGCTTTGTAAGCAAATACTCACATATACCCATCATGTTTCATGCTTAATTTATCTATATCTGTCTTCCAGATATTAGTTTTCTATAAACAATCTGTGTGCACTAGAAAAATGGAGAAATATATTCAACAAAGCAAACGCCAGCCTGATCAATTATGTGGAAAATGTGAGGCAAGCTATAAAGGGTATGAAAATCTCTACAGAAACTACTGAGTTAATAGCCAACTTATATGAGATATGTGTGATCCATTATTAGATCTCCTAATGCTTTCTTTCATCCAAAATAGCAATGGAAACTGTTCTTAGTTCACCATGGAAACAAGCAAGATACTTGCATTGTGCCCCACTTCCTTTCCATCATCCCAGAAGAGCTAATAGTACTTTCGGAAGAAAGATTTTGATTGGGGAAACAGCACAGCAAGAAATGATTAAATGCACATTTATTATTCACATTTCTGTTCTTTAAAAATCTTAAAGGCTATTTCTAGGGATGGAACATCTTATGGGAGTGGATAAACAGGGTGAACATCTTCAAATGCTTTCACAGTAGGAGAATTAAGAAGGGAGGGGAAAAAGCTGTCCAAAATTGCAGTATTCTTTAATATAATTAGCAGTTTAATAGCAGAAGAGTTTTAAAAGGGAGTATAAAGGACTGGAAACATCCCAATGGGCTTGATTATGTATTCCATATTTGGTGATATAGAAGGAAATGAATGAAGACTCTCTGGTTCCCCTGATATTGTTGAACAGTCTCAAAATGCAAACTATGAAAACAAAATATGTAATTTGATCTTAGTTTTTAATCTTTTTAATATTTACAAATGTTGGATGTAAACTATATATAAAACAGCTTGTAATATAGTCATATAAAGAAGTTTCTACTATGAACATTCAGAGGGGACATGTGGTAAGTTTTTCCCTTCACAACACATTATTGTGGTATGTTTCCTAGGCAATGAAACTTTCTTCCCCTCTTTCATGTCATTCTGACATTGAAAGTCTTTGGGAGCAGATGAGCTTGCACTGCTCCTAAAATAGAGAGCTCAATACCTGGGAGATTGGACTTATGGTTCTTATTAAACAACGGGTGGAAAGTATGTGCACCCATTTACAGCCACATCTGTACCTAGATACTCCAGCAATGATAGCTTACATACTGATCACTATTATTATTTATTTATTGTATGGTGATGTTACATTAGCCAGGAAGCTACAATGTAATGCAGAGAAGTTATTTGACTGCCTTAAGATTGCTAACTCATTCAGTTCACGCTCGTGTGCTATCCATGGTGAATCATAGAGGGCAAGCTAGCCCTGCACCAGAAAGAAATTAGTGTTATCTGGGGTTTCCTCCCTCCATCAAAGTCACCTTGCAAAAGGGCACTCATCTGGAAAGTCCAGTACCAGCAGTGATTTGACCGTCCACATGAAGCACCAGCTTGTCTTCCCATCTAAGTGGTGCCTATTTATTTACTCACATATAACATACTTTCAAACTGTTAGGTGGGTAGAAGATGAGGCAAGTAACAGGCGCGTACCCTGCCATCCAGTGCTAGGACTCCAACCGCCAGAGCAAAGACTATCTCCAGCATCATTAAGCCACTGAGCCATCACACCCTCATACTTATCATCATCCAGCTAGATGACTGCAATACCTTTATGAGAGACTGCCATTTGGAGATAATCCAGAAGTTGCTGTTGGCACAAAACATGATGACTCCTGATAAATCAGTCCAACCCTTGAGAATAACTTCTCTTTTATACTTTCTGCACTGATTGTTTTTACTTATAATTGGTGTCATTTGTAACAAGGATTTTTTTTTAAATGTATCCCACCAAGAATCCATTTAGATTGGGGTAGGGAATAAACACTGTTAAATAACTAAGCAGCTTCTTTTTTTATAATTGTTGGACTTTTGGAATAGGTTGATAGAAATGGTCAGTACAAAATATTGTATCTGGGAGTTACCTTTTTTATAGTCAGTTGTGACCATGTGCTATATTTTGTATAATATTCTAAGCTCATGATGTTTCTATGGTTTTGTAACTGTGAGCTTCCCAGGCTCTTGTGATGGGACAGCATATAAGTCTTGATAAATTAAGTGTGTGGATGTGTAATGATGACATAAGCTAAGAAGTTTCCATAAAGGCAATTCCAAAGCCATACTATACATCTTCATATATAAAAGCAAAATACCACTCACGCATCATCACAAAATCCCCAGAACCGTGAAGCCTATAAACTTGAAATTTGGCACATATATTCCTCTTGGCTTCTAGGTGCTCACCAAGAAAGGATTTTTCAGAGCATTAGTATTTCATATATTATTATTAACACACTCTGATGCTAAGGAATTCTACTCTCCCTTCCCACCTGAAAAGAAATCTGTTCCAAATGCAAAACACAAGCAGAGGAGAGAAGTTTCAGTTTCAGTTTCAGAGCACCAAGCAGCTTTAGTACAGAACAGTTGAGCTAAGCCACGCCCAGGCTCCTTGCTGTTTCCTACTTTCTCACACAGCAAATACTGCTTCAGTTTCCAAACAGCCCTTAAGTCTCTCACACACTGACAGGATGATAGCCAGATGAATATCAATGGATGCTGGAAAGCAGAGGCAGATTTCCTCCCCCTTATTTTCCTCCCCAAAGTTAAGCCCGACCACATAGTTTCATAGTGAAGCACAGGTATTGAGCTAGTAATATATATCTATAGCTCAGGGTTGAAATGAGGAGGGTCTATTAGGTAACATCATCAGTGCTACCTGTACCAGTGCTACTGGTGATGTTACATAGTTTATATAATGAAATGTCTACAAGAAAACAAGCTCAGAGAGAATCAAGACCTTCCCCCATATAATATATATATATATTTATTGATTTAAAAGCAGAATCTAAAACTATGTGGTGGAGCAATGGTTAGAATGCAGTACTGCAGGTTAAGTCTGCTGACTAACAGTAGTTCAGTCCTGACCGGCCAAAGGTTGACTCACCCTTCCATCCTTCTGAAGTTGGTAAGATGAGATTTTTGGAGCATAATCGCTCAGAGATGCTGTAAAGCACTAGGGAGCGGTATATAAGTCTAAGTGCTAGTGCTATTGCTCAATTACATCTAATAACTTAAATAGGCAACCCTAAGTATATATGTCTCTGTGTATGCAGACAATTGTGTATTGTATAAATATATTCCATGATATTTATCCACTGCTGGTACATTTAATGAATGAGATTTATTTCCTATAAGTTTACTTACTGCTTAGGATTGGAATCCACTTTTCTTAAGTTGCACTATGAAATTATTTTCCATAAAAGCATTCAAATCTGCAGATGAATATTTCCTACAATGAAATCGGGGGGAAATTCTGATATTCAATTGCTATTCCAGAACTGATAAGATATTGGCTTATTCGGTCTACTACTTGCATCAATATCATCGCTCTCTTCTTCCTGCCATTCTTTTCCTTCTGCTTTCAATTTTCCTCTGACTGGCTGCTCCCCATCTGGAAGGGAGAGGGAGGACCCCCTGTGCCCACCAGACTGTCGTATTCGGCAATCTCTCCTGTGCTACAGATTGTCCCCTTTATTTATTATCCAGCACTTGCTATATAGTGCTTGAGCCTAACCATAAAATATCTATCTCCAATATTGTTTCATTTTCTTTAAAACAAAGAATATTAAGTCACTTCCATCTATTTAATCTGCCCATTAAAAATGGTTTAAGCTGGAGATAATTTTTTCACCTGAGAAACATTTATTAGCAAATACATTGCAAAGGCCTACCTGCAAATGAATACTTCAGCTTCAACCATAATAATATAAGAGCACACAGTAGATACAAACTCAAGGTAAACTGCACCAAACTTGATTGCAGGAAATACGACTTCAGCAACAGAGTGGTCAATGTCTGGAATACTCTACCTGACTCTGTGGTTTCTTCCCCAAACCCCCAAAACTTTAACCTTAGACTGTCTACTATTGACCTCACCCCCTTCCTAAGAGGCCTGTAGAGGGCATGCATAAGTGCACCAATTGTGCCTATCGTCCCTATCCTATTGTTTTTTATTTTTCTTATAAGTATCTATCTCATGTATTCAAAACTATATTTATTCTTATACCTGTATCTTGTAAGTGATTGACAAATCAAATAAATACTAAAAAATACTAAAAATAATTTCTTAGAGATATAAGGATACAGTCATCAACTATGCCAGTTGAGATGAAATATCCATCATTTCCAACAAAATAAATGGAAAAATTGAAATTAACATTGTGATACAGATGCTGTTTAACTATTGCAATGTTTTCTACATGGATTACCTTTGTACTTACTGTGTAAAGATCTGTTGGTACAAAATTCAGAGCCATTAGTTCAAAGAGATTACTCTACAGTTGTGCATTTCACTGGATGCCAATTTTGTTTCTGGGAAAAAATAATTTTAAAATTGCTGACTATTATCTTCAAAGTCTACATAGATTGGGTCTTGTATTTAAGAGTATCTCTTTTTTTGCTATGATTCCAAACTCAAGTCATTGACATCCTCTGAGAAGGTTACACTACACTTGTTGCAAACACCTCTTCTGGTGACTTAAGGTCAAACTTCACTTGTAACAGCCTTAGTAACATTGCTTCATTTCTTCATTTTTGAATCATTACAGTATCATCTATATTAAAAGATTATTCCCAAATCAATCTATTTATTTATATGTGAATGTGTGTACTTTCCCCTTCAGTAGTAAAATACATTTGTGTGCATGTCTGTAGTGTGTACATGTGTATACACAAACGCACATATATTATTACAGTAATATTTTTGCTAAAATATGTGGGTTCTCCTTGCTTCATTTTGTGTTATGGGTTTTTTAAAAAATTCATTCTGAGCATTATATGTCTGTGTGAGAGAGAGAGGGATGAAGGGATGGAGAGAGGGAGGAAGAGAGAGAGGGATATATATCTATGTCTATCTCTATCTCTATCTATCTATCTATCTATCTATCTATCTATCTTCAAACTCATATGTATGAATGTCTCAGACTAAGCAAATTCATTGCCACCTGTACTGTAATAGCAGTTCAGAGTATGGTACAGGGAAGAAACTCGTGGGACATGGGTTCTCATTCACATGAATGGATTGCCTCTATGCATGTCTATGTGGTACAAGGCACTGTCCAAAGAAAGCTGTGTAACTGGTTCTAGTTATTTGGGATCTCCACTACTAGTAGTGGTATTGCTGCCTGTGTTATAAGATACTGGGTTATTGTTAAATGTGGTGTGCTGTGATGTGAACAGACATTCTTGAGATTTATCCCCTTTGACACAAATTCTCTTTTCAGATGTGGTGGAATATGGACATCATTGCCAATGATTGGTGGGCACTGGAAATCAACTCATGGATGCAAGGGTGATATATTTGTGCTATTCTGCAGTTTTTACTTATGTATAATGATAAAATAATACATTTTATTTATAGTCAGAAGCCAAAAACTTGCATATTTCTTCCATTTCTCCTAGCCTGAGCATGTATAGCAGCACTTTATCTCATCTCCATAGTAATTGGCTTAGTCTCGCTTCAGTTTGGCACTCAGGAAGACATGCTGATGTTAGTGCAACTTACAAATACATAACTGTATCCTGGTTTGAAACATGAATAGAATAATGTGTTAAAGCAGGCCAATTTTCAATTGCTCACATTTCCAACATAGTTTAAACTTAAATGAAAACATTCCACTATTTTATTCTTTCTCTGTATGTGGCTTTTATCCACTGTTGCAAATATTGACATCATCCTTATTCTGAGTGAAATGCTGCAATCTTTAACAATATTACATATATAGTTTGGTTGGAATCCAGTCAAATGGTTTGCTTAAAAACAAAAGAGAAATCTCATTAAATCCCAGCTTGGAAGACCTTGCCGCTGGATTTGTTTGCAGTGCTTTGCTTACGCTTTAATTCTATTGATTACACATTCCATTCCAAAGTGCCATTTGCCTGAAGGAGCAGGTGGTGTTTGCTGTTTCCATTTAACTGATATATTAGCCATGTGGTGCACTGCATCAGTGGGTAGTATTAATCAATTTATAGCAAGATGACAGAGAAAATCACTCACGCAGCAGAACTGTAAGGAGAAGAAAAAGGACAAAGGCAAGATATGATGACCAGTAATGAAGAACTTGAGAATAGTGGGAAAACTCTGGGGATTTGAATATCAAGTTCTTTCAGATGTCCTCCTTTTGTTTAAAAAGTTGGAAAGAAATATCTCTAATATCCAGCAAGCATCCACACAAAGGAGCCCCATGAAATTTGAAAAATGCTAAAAAGTGCTTAGATTTCTGAGAAATTTTAAGCATTGCTTTGGGTCCAGAAGAAGCCATATTTTTTTCATTTTAAAATTGTATATAAGAACTATGTATTAGTTCTTCTGTGCTTTTTAAGGTAAATTGCACTGGTCACATGCAGTGGTGGGATTTAATTTTTTTAACTACTGGTTTTGTGGGCGTGGCTTGGTGGGCATGGCAGGGGAAGGATACTGTAAAATCTCCAGTCAGAGGTGGTATTTGCCAGTTCTCCAAACTACTCAAAATTTCCGCTACCGGTTCTCCAGAACTGGTCAGAACCTGCTGAATACCACCTCTGGTCACATGGAACAAAAGGCATGGTGTATTAAAATGGCTGCTTCTTCTCTGTAAACTTTACTTGTTAGGCCTAGAACTTGCAATCTTGCGAGAAAAGAAAATGTGTCTCATTATATGAGATCATTATATGTCCAGCAAGATACTCTTCTTCCAGTGATATTCATGGACTATAGCTGTTTTACAAGATTGTAAATTCTGATATGGTTATACAAAACAAAGCAAAAAGTTTTTGCACAGTTATACTATCATGTAATGGTACTGTAAATTCCTATGGCAGCTAATAAAATCTGTTTAGTAATGGCGCAGCATGATGTCATAATGTTTAATAAATGAACCATGATTAAATGGAATTAGGTGGCGAAGGAAAAACTTACTATGGCAATAATGCAGCAGGAAAAAGGAGCTTTTTGAGGATTCAGTACATTTATATCGAAAGTCAAAACCTACAAATGTCAACATTGCACCAAATAAGCATATACTTCCGAGTACTGTATTTAAAGCTTATTTCTTTGTATATTTATGTTTGCTTTGAATACTTGCTAAATTATCTCACTTCAGTATAGTGAAGTACCACAATAAATGGGAACTACACTGTATAAATAAAAAATAACATCTTCAGGAGCCTACCCAAATGATAGCAATAGTAAAATGAATCAAACATATAATGAGAGCCAAGGATTCATGATAAAAATTGAGGCCGTGTTGCATAATTCAGCAGAATAAAGTTTGAACAATATTAATACCTGCATTTGTAATATTATTTAATTAGAAACCATTACATAAAAGAGTTGTCCATTTCTTCTAAACATGTTCTTATTCATCTGATACATGACCTTTGAACATTCCTAAGCACAGTAACTTTTTCTCTGAAAAAGAAAATTAATAAAACATACTGTGATTGGCCTGTGAGGCATATCTTTTTGTACATTGTATATGCATGTGTATCTCTGCTTATATTTGTGTGTCACTGTAGCTCAGCCCAAAGGCTGAAATGCAGGGATGTCTGGAACAGAAATAAGTTCTCATATATTTGTGTCCAGTCAGTGATGATTTTGGGAAAACCCACCAGAATTTCCATTTAATTTGAGATAAAAGGTATAAATGGTCAACTTTACATATAATTTAACATGCATAAAATAGAATTCCGTAGTCTCTTTTGTTTTCCCTTGGTGATATGTAAACAACTAGCTTAATTCTACCATATCTGTGAGTAAGAAGGACATAAGAATATGCAGCTCAAAAGAACTAGCTTATCATTAGTTGAAATAGTGAAATAATATACGTTATTCTGTAAAGAGGCCCACTAAGCTCAATAAATATTTAATTGCACTATTATAAAGTATTGGTGAGTACAATTGAATTCTACTGAGTACAATTAATGTATAGGAAAGGATCATTTTTCTTCATTTTTCTTTCAGTCTCTCATCACAAAAGTTCCAAACTAAAATGCATAAAATCTAAAATGTACAATAGAGATGCTTAATAATATAATACATCAGTGATTTTTAAAAAATCTATGAAATCAATATATCTTTCTTGATGGTGAACAGAATTATGAGAAAGAATCTAGAAAACTTTATCTGATGATCATATGAAATCAAATTTAAATCAGAGATGGTCAGAACAATAAGCAAACAACAAAAGCAATTTATAAAAAGATTTGTTTCAGAGCCATTTTAAAAGCCAACCAAAAAGGCAGACCTCTCACTAAGGTGGCTATAGGGAAAGTATAACTCCAGATCAAAGTGAGATATGGCTGCAGCATGTCCCAAAAGTGCTTTTTCAAAAACAATTGGACTTTTTTTTCCTTGAAGATATTTTGCTTCTCATTCAAGAAGCTTCTTCAGTTCTTTTTTGAATGGTGGAGAATGGAAGGATTTATATTCCTTGCAGTCATCTGGTCATTAGCACTCTTTCTGAAAGTCATTAAGGCCGCTTGGAGGTTAATTGTGACCTCAGGGTCACTTGAATAGTGCAAATGGGTGTGGAACAGTGGTGGGAATAAATTTTTTTTACTACCAGTTCTGTGGGGGTGGCTTGATGGGCGTAGCAGGGGAAGATACTGTAAAATCTCCAGTCAGAGGTGGTATTTGCCAGTTCTCCAAACTACTCAAAATTTCCACTACCGGTTCTCTAGAACTGGTCAGAACCTGCTGAATACCACCTCTGGTGTGGAACCTTCTTGGAACTGCTGAAATGACTATGCTGCAAACAAGAGATACATGGTGTATCTCCCCCCTTTCTGTTGAGAGAGGATTGTTCGATCTTAATGCAGATGGTCTCTTTCAAACAAGCGGTCCTCTCTGTCCAGAATGTGCTCTTTGCTCTGTCTTCAAAAGAGTAGCTTTGGTCTTTCAAATGCAGATGGAATGCCGAATCTTGTCCTTATGGGTTTGTTCTCCTATGTTGTGCCATGTGTTTGTGAAGTGGTTGTTTTGTTTCTCTGTTCTGCAGATCTCTACATGGCTCACTGCATTGTACTGTATATATCACATTGCTCAGTTTTTGTCTGTGTGCTTTATCCTTGGGAAGGATAATCCTCTGCATTAGTGTATTTTTGAGTTTAAAGTGTGTATGCATATTGTGTTGGTTGGAAACTGATTTCTCTTTTCAAATGAAAAAGACATTTTGACCTAAAGAAGACACCAGAGAGTTTTACTTTCTACCTATGGTATGTTAAAAGAAAAATGAAACATGGATATACAAAGGGTACATATTGCAGAAAAGATACAATAAAAGAGATATGGAAGAAAATGTAAACATTAACTGGATAAAATGTAGACTTACAGGAGTTATGATAGGATCTACAAAAAACATCTCATAAGACCCTCAAAAATAAAATGAAAGGCAATATGAAAAGAATGATGTATTGCAGCTGGCTCTAAAGTATGGCCAGAACATGCTGACATTAGGAATTTTTTTCCAAAGTAAAGTGGATATTTATGACAAAGTATGTTTACCTTAAATATTAAGCCTATGGGCTGCCAACCTCAAGGGAAAACAAAACTTGTACAGAATTTTGAACCTAAATCAAGCTAGCCCAAAAGATGAGAAAACTGGCATATCCCAAATCTCTTATACAGGTGTTGTTAGCACTAGGTGAGAAGAGGGAACCAAGGCATCCAACAAAGATGGGAGAAGGGAATCAAGGTAACCTCAAGCACCAAATACAAAGCTGAAAGCAAGGTCACAGAATGGTATAACTTAAATCTGTACCATGAAGCTTCAGCAAGAATGGATGAAAGCAAACCAGTACTTTCGCCTTTGCCAGCAAATAACTCATACTGTTTAGTGCAGTACTGTAGACATAACCAGCTACTATTTCTCAGAGGATTCACGTAATGGCTTTTGAAAAAAAAAAAAAGCTTAAATACAATGATACCTTGGTATTCAACTGCTTTGAAACTCATCAAATTTGATAATCAATGCATTTTGACATGAAAAATTTGTACTGATATTCATAGCTTGGTACACAACGTAGAAGCTAGAACTTGTCAGTGTTGACTGCTTTGTGACTCAATATATGGGAAAATTTTGTTTAGTACTCATTGTTTTTGGTACTCATCGTGTCTTCCAGAACCAATTAACAATAGGTACTGAGGTAATATAGGTTTTTAACCCAATTACAAGTACTTCCAAGTACTATACTTTGAAATACAGATAGTTCTTGACTCACAACAGTTCATTTAGTGATTAATCAAAGTTACAACAGCACTGAAAAAGGTACTTATCACCATTTTTTCACACCTATGACTGTTGCAGCATCTCAGATTACAGATTACGGATAATCAGAGTTGGAAGGGACCTTCTAGGTCATCTAGTCCAATCTCTTCTTGAAAGTCTCAAGTGATGACGCTCCCACAACTTCCGAGGGCATCTCTATAGTCACATGAATAAAATTTGGATGCTTGGTAACTGACTCATATTTATGATGGTTGTGGTGTCCCAGCAGGGTCATGTGATTCCCTTTCGCAACCTTCTGACAAGAAAAGTCAGTGGGGAAACAAGAGTCACTTAACAACCATGTTAATAATTTAACAAATGCAGTGGTTCACTTAACAAATGTGCCAAGAAAAGTCGTAAAATGGAGCAAAATTCACTTAACAAATTTCTCACTTAACAATATAAATGTTGGGCTCAATTATAGCTGTAAATCAAGAGCTACCTGTAGTGCAAACTAAGTTCATAGCAGCAATGTTTTGACCAGCAATATTTTGAGATAACAAATTGATCAGCTGAAAACTGAGGTGAGAGCATGGCTGCTCATTTTTAATTATCAGTGGGAGCGTCATCGCTTGAGACTTTCAAGAAGACATTGGACTCCCATTTGTTAGAAATTGTGTAGGGTCTCCCGCTTGGGTGAGGGTTGACTAGATGACCTACAAGGTCCCTTCCAACTCTGATTATCTGTAAAAATGCACAGTCTGTGTGCCATTATTTTCCCACCAGTTTCAGTTATTTAGACATCATTTTATCTTTGCTCTCTGTTTTGTTTCTGATCCTAGATCACATAAATTGAATTGATTAAATATAAACAGATTACATTCATCTGTGTAAGCTACTCTACAGGTTGTACAAGATTGCTCTGAACTGTGGTAGATTGTTTTTACATTGATTTGTGGCCCTTTCAATATTGTTGAATACCCATGCCCATACCCATGTTCTAGCTCACATTTTTGATGGTGATAGATGATGAAAGTTGCAGTCATACAACAACTGAAGTGTGTAAGATCAGCAACAAAACAAACTTGCTCACCCTTCTTACTGAAAATATATCTCAAGATGAAGCGAAATAGATGAGGGAGCCAGGAATATGTGTGCAGCTGAGTACAGGCAGGCCTAGTATCTATACATGCCCATTTGTAATGCAGAGCGTGAACGTGAAGGACTGTGTTGTCCCAATTCCATAATTTTAATATAAAACAACCAACCTTTCACTGATTCTGAAACATTAATATATTTCCAACAAGCTAGTGGAACAAATAAATGCTAAAATAAATAGAAAATATGTAAATATACATTAAAGGCCAAAGAATGAAATAAAATTGCAAAGCTGCAAGAGAAATAATTAATTAGATGAATACATACACACACACTTTAATAATCTCCTTAGTCATCATCTAATCTTTAAAAATATACAAGTATTCATAAAACTGTTGGGATTTGTAAGAATAGAAAAGAATGGATTCTAATTAAGAAATTTATCAGTAGAATAGAACTTTGTCGTAGGATAATGAACTCCTGCTGAGAGATAAATACAGAAGCAAAACTCATGTAGTTTATGGAAGTAAATAGTGAGGTATTGCCAAGATGTTTATATTCCTAGTGGGAAAATATTTTCCTAATAGCAGTATTTTTATTTCAATCCTTTCAACTGTTTGGGAGTTTGTTTATATTTCTTTTTACCCTTTGTGTTTCTAAAATTCTTCTAGTAAATGTACTTCTGAACAACTTTGGTTCTTATCTAATTCAAGTATCTATTTTAGCCCACATTTTATTTTTTTATGTTTAAATTTTCTAGTTTAACTTCCTAAATTTTGGCAGCCCCCTATAGTATTCATCGAAATAAGACAAACCAATCTTTTAACTTTGGGCTTGAATATGAGACATATATTCCATTCACTTCTACAGATGGGGTACAAACCAGAGGTGGTATTCAGCAGGTTCTGACCAGTTCTGGAGAACCGGTAGCGGAAATTTGAATAGTTCAAAAAACCGGCAAATACCACCTCTAACTGGAGATTTTACAGTATCCTTCCTCTGCCACACCCACCAAGCCATGCCCACAGAACCGGTAGTAAAAAAATTTGAATCCCACCACTGCTACAAACATTTCTAATATAATATAAAATGTACATATATATAGCATGGTCAATGCACAAGGAGCATTGTTATCTTCTGAAAAACTCAATATGGAAAGGACTGGAGCTGGATTTTATGTTTTTGACAGTCTTTGATTTCCATCAGTATATCTTTTTTTCAGGCATTCAGTATTTGTCAGTTGTAATTACAAATTTCTGCCAGTCCATGCTTATTACCAACAATTAAAAATGCTTTGACAGTTTACCCCTGGAGTCTATATTATAATCCAACACTTGAAAACTGCAGCAAATTCTGTATTTTCTCACAATTCCTTTCCAAATATAACTTAAAGCTTTCTTTTTTCCACTTTAAAGGCAGCCTTGATTCTTGGCAGCTGCTGGACAAGTCCCTGCAGTGTTCTTGGCAACATATTCTAAAGTGTTTGCCATTGGCTTCTTTCTAGCACTAAGAGAGAGTAGCTGGCCCAAAGTCACCCAGTGGTTTTGTGGCTAAGGCGGGATTAGAACTCATGGCCTCACAGTTTCTAGCCTGGTGCCTTTAACCAAAATCTCAGACTGGCTCTTTTCCTATTATGATGTCCATATTCCGTGCACTTCTGTTAGGGCAGCTTCTGCTTTCCTGGCCTCTACATATTCACAAAATGTCAAAACATGGACCTGCTTACAAAGTTGTGTATAAAATTAAGGAAAATAATGTATGTATGTAGAGCAGGCAAGGGACACTCTTGATATCTATGCATGTTTTTGGACTTATAGTACAAAAAGGTTCTGGTCACCAAACATGTCAGAAAATCAAAGTGGATCAAATCATTTCACAGTTATGCCCTGAGAGCAAGTATTGTTTCATTAATCTAACTTAAGGAGTTAATATCTACATTCTTTGGCATATTTCTTGCTTGGAAATTCTTTTTCAGTAAAAACAAACAATATTGTTTGCATCTCATGTATTATTATTCCACGTTTATTATTTCCTCTCATTAAGACATTTCAGCTTGTGAGCGCCCTATGTGGCCCATAAATCTGTTATTCAGAATGCCTGTCTCTGTTCCATTGTCATTACAAGGTTATACAAAATCAGCTGCCCTGAGAAAACACGAGACTCTGACAGACTTTGCACACAGCAAAGCCTCCTTGACACCTTGGCGTCTGCCAGCTCCTTTCCTGCTTGATCAGCTCTTGGTTACCACAGTGATAATGTCTGGAGGCACTGATTAATGTACAATAATGGTACATCTCACTAGAAAGATAAGCTTATAGAAGATCAATTAAACACTAGCAATTTCACAGACTAAAATGGGAAGAAGATGGCTTGAAGCATTTTCTTGGAGGTATTTCTTTAATCAGTTTTTCTTTCCTGTAGTAGAATTTCCATGTAAAACAGCAAGGATTATCATCAGAAGGAAAGAGGAATAAAATTCCGAAGAAGGAAAAAAGGATAGTACCTGAATAAATTACAAGGTGAAGTGAAGATGAATAATTGGTAAAATTTTCTTTAAGCCAATCTTCTACATTATTATTGATTGGCTGGAATTCTGGGAGTTATTAGAGCCCCCAACTGAGAATACTTCTTTAAGCTGGAAAAAGAGTACAAATTCTACTTTTTGATAATTAAGGGGTTTTTTTTAGTATATGCTGTAAATATGTAGCAATATGACATGTATGGTGCATTTAAAAAACAAACCACAGCACTGTTCCATGAAATTGCACAATTGCCAGGGCTACAAAAAGGCAAAAGTTAATACAGAATTTTTAAAACTGAATAGTTCCGTTGGCCACTCAGAAGAGAAGATTGTCTGCAAGAACACATAGTGACCTTAGTGCAGCAGGGTTTTGGGGGAAATATAATAGTATCGTAATTTTAGCTGCAAGTAGGAGAAAATTGTGCCTCTCCCATTCCATTGCTGTAGGCCTCTTATAGACCGAAGAGCCAACCTTTAGATTTTCATATGGAAAGATTGAATGAGGATGATATTGGAAAACGAAATGATTTACTATCCTGTTGGCTAAAAAAAGTCTGCAAACTTTGTGCATTTTGAAGATTCATCTACTGTTTTTGTATGATACTTTTATCAAATTATGAAGGCTACAATATAGATAGTGCCCAGAATTTATTATCAAACATATGGACTAGTGTTGGAATATATAAAAATATGGGATACAATGTCAATTATAGAATTTGGTCAAAAGTCTTGTAACCTATTAAATTTCTGTGGACAGTTTGAAGATATCAGTTTATTATTATTTGAAGACATTTATAAAAGAGAGAATATCTTTGCTCCCTTCCCTCAAGATTAACAATTGGGATCTAACTTCTGTTTTGGCATATCAACATTAGAAATCCAGCTTTACATCCAGGCCTTCTCTACATCAAACTTTTGTAGTCAAAGCTTTTAATAGTTGTTCATAGCTAGATTTATTCATATTCCTTGATTAGCTGAAGGCCAATTTTGGCACAAGAACATGGAAAAGATTAAGCCATTCATTTTTTTCAGTTATCTTGGAAAAGCTATCTTTTTTCCACCTTGGATTCCTTTTGAGATGAGATTCACTGGTCTTTTATAGCAGAATATAAACACCTGATTACATTTAGTATGGTGAATGTGAACAGTCAGTAATCCCAATCTTAATTAATGCCTTAAACTAGGGGTGTCAAACTCAAGGTCCAGGGGCTGGATCTGGCCCGTGCAGTGCTTAGATCTGGCCCGCAGGACTGACCTGGAAACCCTAAAGAACTGGCCTGCGGTGCCTCTGCCAGTGAAAATAGACATCGTGAGGGCTGTGTGTGACCCTCCCAAGTTCCATTTTCATTGGCAGATGATTGCAAGACATAGTCACAACTGAAAACGGAGCTTGCAAGGGCTGCGGGCTGTCTTCCTGAGCTCCATTTATGCTGGCAGTGTTGCAGGAGGCCGTCACAGCCTAAAATGGAGCCCTTTTTCACTGGCAGAGCCCTCGGACCTCCACAGGCACCCATGATACAAGTAACAACAAGCTGGCCATGCCCACCCTGGCAACGTCCACCCCCACCCCCCCAAGGTCAAACACAACCCTGATGCATCCCTCAATGAAATCAAGTTTGACACCTCTGCCTTAAACAATGCTTAATATAAGCTTATTGTGGAGCATGAAACTAACAGAAATTGCAAGATATTAAATCATCTGCTGGAGCTCCTATGGGACATACTATTCTAAAAGTTCTTGTCCTATCTGAAGCAGCTTTTGTACATTCGCGTTGAAAGACAACACTGAACTGTGGAGCTGAATCAACATTTCATTTTAAGTTTTTCCATCAATGTTTAATTTTCTAGAAGGGCAGAGTGGAAGGAAAGAAATGCCATTATAGTAGAACTGCATTCTATTATTTAAACATTTATTTTGTTTTTTCTATAACAAACGAACACAAACACAAACATAGGTACCAACGTGCTATTGTTAGAACTAGGATTATTTTCCTTTTACAGAATTTGTCAGCTAATCAGACCAGAAAGTGCTCTGGGTCTAACAAAATTTTCATTAGTATTTGAACCCCAGCAGATAACTCATGAAGTTACAAACAGTATCTAAAGCAGTTATGTGTGACAAGGATTTTCAAAAGAGATCTGACACTGAATTTTCAGATAAAAGCACTGATTTATCATTACTATTTTGAAAAAAAAAAGAGAGAGGTGTAAAATCTGGATCTACAGAACTGCAATGAGATAAAATTACTGCCATCCTAAGAAAAATATAGCTATTTAATGTATATTTAAAGTGTATATCATCAGCACCTAAAGCTAATGAAAGATTGTCCTAGCTGAACAAACAATAGGATAACAGTATAGGTTAGACAAAAAAAAATCATGTTTATTTCATAGCCTCTTTAAATTATGGACTATTTTTGATTATTTATTGTCTCCAATAATTATTTATTTAGGATGTTACATTATGACACAAAGGGCATTATGTCCTTGGTTAGTGACAGAAGTTCCTCAGTTTCAATGCAAGGAGTAGAATCAGTGGTGGGATTCAATTTTTTTTTACTACCGGTTCTGTGGGTGTGGCTTGGTGGGCATGGCAGGGGAAGGATACTGTAAAATCTCCAGTCAGAGGTGATATTTGCTGGTTCTCCAAACTACTCAAAATTTCCAGTACCGGTTCTCCAGAACTGGTCAGAACCTGCTGAACACCACCTCTGAGTAGAATATCATCTTTCATGGAATAAATGTCCTATAGAAGGCACATATTACATATTTTTATTGCAGGCAAATTGTTATAAATTAACAATTCACTTGGCTTCTAAATGTCATGTAGATGTTAACAAGAAAAATATATGAAATGAATGTTTCTGTTCCTTTATTATTTGTTTCCCATTAACTAAAAAAACAAATCCAACACTGTCTGTTTGTGGTTCCTAAAGATTCTCCATCTAGATACTGATAAGGTCCCACAACATTAAATGTAGTCTGTTTTAGTCACAAAATTTAGAAATAAATATAAATGTGCACTTCTGTGTTTTTATTAAAAATGTAAAAAATGTCAGGAAAAAATCCCCAAGAAATAAGTTAGTCCCAGTGAAGAGTTTTGCAACTTCAGAAGTGCTGGAGGTTTTTATTCAGTGGAGCTTTAATTTGTTTTCACAGCAGTTTGAACAAATTGAATTTGTTAATTAAAGTGGTGAAATGAAATGCTGAACATTATTGACTAGATGCTAATTACATTAGTAGAGATATGGAGGGAGGGAGGAGCTCTTCTTTTCAATAGCCAGGACAAATCATATTAAAAGAGACAAGTGATTGGTGTGAGACCAAATTCTGTGGGGAGAAAATGATTTATATATTGTGATCAAAATGTTTATCACTTGAGACTGTCATTGTACAATGCCAATGGAAACATGATTACTATAGTTTACTGCTGCACCTCTATCTGCTGTTTGGAACATTCATTGAGCAGAAATCATTACCTAATTAAATGTCATGATACATACTGTGCTAATCAACAGGGGCATTATTTTTGAACTTGCTGTCCCCCCCCCTAAAAAAACCACTGTAGCTTGCAGTCTAGCCTTGAAAAAAAAGTAAATAATATTAACAATTGGCTAAAATGGCTCAAACTGGATTAAACTGAAAGAGACAATACTGCTTTGCATTTTAGAGAGGTTTCTTTTTGTTTTTTCCCCCTACATTTTTTGTAAACGATGCAAGATGATAAAATGACAAAACAGTAGTGCTAAAAATCAATAGTAAGGATTACAACTGCGTACAAGTATAATACTCATAAAAGGGATTATGTCATTAAGGCACAGAAAATTTAAATTATTCACTGCTTCCCAAAGCTGGCCAAGAGAACTCGGTATTTCAACTATATTGTATTTTTAATTATCATAGTTAATGAAGCATGTTTTTTTTTTAAAGTATCTTTTTCTGATATTTAGTTGCACTTGCTTAAATCATTTTTTTTTCCACAAAGCTAGTGGAATTTACACAGTTCTGTCAAAATAATTTTACACTACAAAGCACATGTGTATGAAATAATTCCTGAATTATTATGGTTTCACGGCAAAACAAAAAAATAATTAATGAGGAAATAATTATTCCTCTACTTACAGCCACTTTGCAGGGAACAGTCTGTTATTTTTTATCTAGTCAAATGAAATATACATATACACAAACACAGACAGATAGCTTGATTTCTGAGACAGGAAATCAAGATATATAGATATAGATATCGATACACATACACACACACACTACTTAAATTGCCTATATCAACGAGATTCATTCTGACCATTCTATGAAGTTTAGATAGCATTTGAATAGTTTCAAAGTTCTCCATCTGAGCATTCCCAGAAAAAAGTGCTAGTAGAACTTTTTTTATTCTTCTGTTCAATCATGTTCAGTTCTCAGAGACTGCCTGGACAAGTCACCATGCTTTTCTTGGCAAGATTTTTCAGAAATGGTTTGCCATTGCCTCCTTCCTTCAGCTAAAAGAAAACGATGGGCCCAAGGCAGGGGTGGGATTCTACCGTTTCGCCCAATTCAGGCAAACTGGTATCGCCAAAGATCAGCTGGGAGCGAACCAGTTTTCTCCGATGATCAGCTATTGAGCCCCCCACCCGCCTCAGCTCTAGTCTGTGTTTTATTTCTGTTTTTTCCAGCTCAGCTGCTTCATGCAGCACAGCATATTGCCACGCCTCAGGTGTTTTACACACAGGGCTTGAAGCAGAAGGTGAGTTGCAAACGCTGTGCACGCGCTGGTTGTTACATTGGTTGAATCCCACCCCTGGCCCAAGGTCACCAGGCTGGTTTTGTGCCTAAAGTGAGACTAGATTTTACAGCCATGCTGTTACTAGCCTAAGGTTTTAACCACTATACCAAACTGACTCTCACTAGTAGAATACTATTTTGCAATAGAAAAGCAATGGAGCTACAAAATTACAAAGACTTTATTTTATCTCCTATTTTATTCCATTTAGTTATTTGCTTTCATCAGCTATATAAAACCTTATAAGAAGCCACCCAGCATTCTAGGTTGGGACTCACTGTTATCTTGATTATATCTACTTCTTTTCTTTTTCAGTTAGTTTTAAGACGCTATGCAAATGCTGACTCATTGGCTAGAAGCTATGAAGATGATTTATATGTAGGTAAATATTAAGTAAATCAGAGATACTGCATTTTCTCCAAAAGTATATTTTCAGCTTTGGGCACTTATGGACATTTTTTTTATCTCTTTGGGAATCAGTGGTTGTTACGGCTAGCACTGGTTCTTGCTCTTGCCTACCATGTCTCCCTCACACCAAACAATTCACACTGAATTTAAGTGTTAGCAAAAATGTAATACTATACAATCACTGCGGAAGGAAGGAAGGAAGGAGGAAGGAAGGAAGGAAGGAAGGAAGGAAGGAAGGAAGGAAGGAAGGAAGGAAGGAAGGAGGGAGGGAGGGAGGGAGGGAGGGAGGGAGGGAGGGAGGGAAGGAAGGAAGGAAGGAAGGAAGGAAGGAAGGAAGGAAGGAAATATATATCTATCCACATCCACAAGCATCATACATAAATCAAGAATTGCTGTACACATTAATTGATTTGAAAAGAACATGTATTGTTACCAATTGTTACGTTTAAAGTAAAGAAGAGTTTTATTGTTGAATTCTAAAGTGTAGGAACTTGCAGCATACTACCGTCTTGGTTGTTGCATCCATCCAGTTTGTAAACCCAAAAATATTATATGCACAATCACAGAATTATCAATTAAAAGTTTTAAACACTCTCTATGTTGATACTTCATGGCGATGATCAAGAGTATAAAAAGATATATGTTTGCTTGTTACAAAAGGACCTATAGAAAGATTTTATTTTGTTTTCTTTTTCTTTATGAAATGCTATACATTCATGTTTCTGAAAAAGGCTGGTCATATTCTAAATCAGAAAATGTGATATTCGGTAGTTTGCTAATAAGGTCACCAACATACTATACTGTACACTGTTCTACTTTTTTTGCTTGGGAGAAAAGAAATAAACTGTTAAATAAACTTTATTCCATTGAAAAAGCACATTTTGACCATACTGTATGAGTGTTTATTTTAAAAATCTTTTATGTAGTTTATAGTGTTATTATTTCGCTGATAAATATGAAGAGTCCTAGCAACTCTCTAAAGGGTTGACTGTGGACTTTCTCATATACAGATATCATGGATTATTTATATAGCACTTCTAATGTATGAATAAAATACCTGTATATTTTTTTTATCTTTTCATCCTCTGTTTTCAGACAAAGAACCAAAGCTGGAAAATAGCTGCTGGCATAAAGCCCAACAGAGTCTATCACTGATCTGCAATCAAAGTCCAGGAACTGTATGTCCGCATCCAGTATTGTATGACATGTAATTCTGCCAATCAGCTATATTTTATGGATACATCAAAAACCCTAATAAGAACAAAACAAGTTAACACGCAAATGCCTTTACTGTAAATATTAGATTAAAATGGAAATAGCGAATCTTGTGTTTTAGTCACATGACCTGATCTTCATGTGTGTAGAGTAAAATAAAAGAGAACCAATCATTAAGTACTTTACCCTAAGCTATGATGTGCTATTGCAATAATTATGGAAGGTAGCCGGCAAAAGTATGAAATTCCATCAGACATTATAGCATTCGTATTCTACAAACTGTTTAACAGAGGATTCAAATTATTCCTTGGGTTGTGCTATGATCAAGGAATTCGCATTTGAGAGCTAGATGCCAAAATTGCAATGGATGTTCCCTACAGGTTATTGATGTGAAATGTGTTTGGTCCTTAGATAACAGAGTATGCTTTTTTTAAATCCACAACTCTGAAGGCATTTTTGATTGGGAAGAGAAGATGCTGAGGCTTTGTACATTTACTTGACCCATTTAGGAGTGTCCATAGATAGGGTGGAATAAAAAACCAAGATGGTGAGCATGATCATGACATTGAAGCCCCATCCCTTTCAAAAGCAAGTTACATTGTACCATCTTAACCCACTCCTTCCTCTCCCCCCACTTCCCCCCATGGCAGTGCCTGAGTCCATTACAGAACAATAAATCAAAAGAAACCCAAATTTTGCTTCAACTCTTTAAAAGAACACACACACATACACATACACATGTTAAATAAAAAATAGGAAAAGGTGAAATTCTGTTGCTATGTTGGTGTGAAAAAAGTAAGAAGCTGATCTGCAGTAAAATCACTGGAAGTGAGAGACTGAGATAGCTGAATTGGCAAAGAAACCTCATATCTCTCTGGGGGTGCTACCTCTGCCAACTAATTCTCCCTGGACTCCCCAATTCACTGCCAGACATTTAAGAATGAGTATAGAAGCAGTTCCAACTCTGAGTTCCTTTTTAAAAACCTTGATTTGAGAATGGGGTTGCACCAAATATCAAAGAAAAGAGAAAAGCAGAGCACCCTGATGGAGGGTTAGTTTTCTTACTATATGTATGAGAAACAGTATTATTTTTATAAGTAAATGATCAATTAGTTCTTTAATTCTGTTTTATTAATGCAGTAATCTACGCCAGTAAATGACTAAACGTGAAGGATGTAAATAATTTGTTAAATATCTATGTGGAATTTTCTAATCTTTTGTGGAAATTTTTTATCTTGGTTAAAGATACTTTACAGACAAAATGATTGGGTAGGTTTGAAGATCTGGTTACTGATAAACAGATCTACAGTTTGTTTGGAGGTCCCTAGGCAGTTGGGTAAGACCTGGGCTGTACATTGAACCAGGAAGTCAAAAATAATTGTGGAAGAAGGCATAGCAAACCATTTTGGCCTTTCTGCCAAGAAAAAGCTTTGTGGACATTTCTAAGAAGTATCAAGTATCTAAGAAGAATCAAGAGATAAGGTCAACTTAAAAAAGTAAACAATGCAATCTAAAACTACAGTAAACTGTAAAGATGCATAACTTGTAATTAATAGTGAAAATTTAAGCATATTGTATATTTGAATCTGTATCACTGTGTCCAGTTCATTTTAGTTTGATTTAATTTATATATTTTATTACTCCTTTATTACTTATAAGTAACTCAAGGCAGTGAACATAGATAATGCTTCTTCTTCCTCCTCCTATTTTCCCCAGAACAACTCTAGGGAAAATTAAATTAATTAACAAAATTACCCAGCCAACTTCTTAGTAAGTGTATATAGGATTGCAATATTGTATAGTAGTGAAAATTGGACCATAAAGAAGGCTGAGTGCCAAAGAATTGAGGCCTTTGAACTATGATGCTGGAGAAGATTCCTGTGAGTCCCTTGGACAGCAAGGCAATCAAACTGGTCAGTCCTAGAGGAGATTAACACTGACTCCTCTTTAGAAGGCCAGATCCTCGAATTCCGGTGGTAAGGCAAGGATGAACAGTGGTGCAGAAGCCTGACCGTGGTTTCAGTTAATCTCTTTTTGGGGTTGGTGCTATCCTTTGAGGGTGCACGAATCCTGGAGAGATTGGTGCCAGTGTGGGGGAGGCCCGGGCTGCAGTATGGGGAAGGCAACCCCCCTGCAGCGAAGAGGAGCCCTCCAGAGCCCAACAAGCAAGAAACAGCCGCCTATCAATGGCGGCTCCGAAGTCTGGACTGCCACCAATGTAAAGAACTGAGTGAGTGAGTGACAGTTTGTGGGATCTTTGGTGAAGAGTGTGGCAGAGAAAATTAGCGGCAGAGAGGATGATTGGAATGCTATAGACTTTTATAAGGCTGTTACAAATGTCTGTCCAGAGCCCTAAAAGGAAGCGGCCAAAAAGCAGATGCAAGGCAAGTGAAAGTGAAGGGGTTTGGCAGACAGAAGATAGATAGAGGACAATAACGAGTAAAAAGAGAAGCTTATGAGGTTGGGAGATAAACCACACTGATATTAATAGAAGGGAATCTAGCAGTTGGAAGTTGACTGGAAGGTTTGGGGGATTTGGACTATTTCATTCAATTTTTATGCTGAAAGACTTTATTAAACCGGAGACGGGAAGAAGATCGGAGCTGATGGAATAGAGACAGTGTGGCGCCACAGGCGATACTTAGAAACCCTGAAGTTATCATAAAAATATAACTGATGTAAACCACTTAACTGCCCTTCAGGGAGTATACTGATTTAACTGAGGAGGTGGTTCCATCTGAAGAAAATCAGGAAAATTGAACTTAGGAATGCTAAGAAAAAAGTAAAAGTGGAAGCTTCTGAATGTGTGGAGATACTGTGTAATTACAGTCACTACTCAGCACTTCTTACCTCCCCACTTCCGGTGCGTTGGAGTGTAAGCTGTTAAACTTAGAGACAGAAAGCTAAAAACTTACTTTAAAATTCCTTTTGCCCTTTCTTTACTCCCTTTTTCCTGTATACATCTGCTCATTTTTCTTTATTCCTCCACCATCCGGCGCTATGATGAACTATCTCTCCTTTTTCAATCTCTCTTTATAATGTTTATAAATATGTATACTGGAGAAAGGAAAATTCATCATTGTAATTGATTATTAAATAATTGAATTAACTGATTTAATTGACTTATTAATAATAGTGATAGTTATACTTTGATTAGATATATAAGGAAAATAGCAAGAACATTAAGTATTATTTAATTAATAACTATAAGATTTTATATATTAATATTATAATTCATTGTGCGATCACAATTAATTCACTTGGGGACGAATGTAATACTGTTTGTGTTTAAAAATATTTAAAATAAGGTTAGATAATACATATATTTATTCATAATATTTATAGTTGGATTTGGATATAATATTTATATACTTTTTTATGATGTGAAGTTATGTATAGAGGCTGAGCAATGAGGCCTTACAAAATTATATATGTGATTTAGAATTTGGATTTAAAATAATACAGTGATAATATTTTTATCTATAAGAATTTATACTCCAGTAATTGGCTAAGAGTACAGCTATCCAGCAGATAGATAGATTAAGTAATTAGACACCGGTCAATCCTAATATAGAGATTCTATTACTGAACGTTAATTTGGGATAATATAATTAATATATTACAACAACAGAAACAAATCTTAAAAGAAATGACTTCCACAACAACTACAGCTCTGAAAACTGGAAGAAAGGTCACCTCGACATTAACAACTACGTCAGCAACAGCTTCGCCCATGGCACAAAAAAACATTGAAGAAACTTTACCAGTGGAGAAACAAGCTAACATCTCGAATGCCAATATCCAATCAATTCTGCTGACTTTACAGGAATCGATGATGAAGCTGCAAGAAACAATGATGAAAAACCATAATGAGATGAGAGCAGATATAAATGAATTAAAAGAGGAGGCGGGGAAATTAAAAGCAGAAATGAAAATGGATATCTCCAAAGTAGAGGACAAAGTTGGATTATTACAGCAGGCCTTGGAAAAAATGGAGCAACAATAAAAGAGGTAGAGAAAAGGACCGAATGAACTGAAAGGAAATTAGAAAGGGTAGATGAAGAATTAAAGAATGTCAGTAAAGAAATGGAGGACTCACTGGTCTACCTAGAGATGGATAAGGCTGCTACATGCTTGAGATTCCAAAATGTAGTGGAATCCAAAGAAGAAGACTTGGAACAACTAATGGCAGGAATATTGGCTGGACTATTGGAAAAGGATAAAGATGACATCTTGAGGGAGTTTGATGAAGTTTACAGGGTTAGCACTAATTATGCGAGACGCCACAAATGCCCAAGAGAAGTCCATATACGATTTGCGAGAAGCTGTGTCCGGGATATCATATATAGGATGTCAAGAGATGAATCAATCACATATAAAGGCAAAGAAGTCCTGGTTCTCAAACAAATACCAAGAAGAGTAAGAGAACATAGACGAGATTATAAATTCTTAGCAGCTTACCTAAATCAGAAAAGAATTGTATTTAAATGGCTAACCCCAGAGGGGATGTTAGTTTCTTGGGATGAAAGGAAAATCAAAATAGACTCCATGGAAAAGGCCCAGGAATTTTACGAATGGTTGGTAGGCTCGGAAGACCAGAGCAGTAAGGATGAACTGGAAACGAACTCCCAGGAAGATCAAGGCTATCATAAGACCAGAGATGGAAATCAAAGAAATACTCAATTACAACAGGAGAGAGAAAAAAATAGGACACATCTTCAGGCACAAGGAGAGACCGGAGCCATTACAAGACAAAGAGTGAAATTAGTAAAGAATTAATTAAATGGAAGAAGAAAAGAAACTACTGTCAATTAATATAAATGGTTTAAACTCAGTGATAAAAAGGAAAAGGATAATAGCCGAACTAGAAGGCCAGATCCTGAAGATGAAACTCAAATACTTTGGCCACCTAATCAGAAGGAAGGACTCACTGGAGAAGAGCCTAATGTTGGGAACAATTGAGGGCAATAGAAGAGTGAGACGATAGAGAATGAGGTGGCTGGATGGAGTCACTGAAGCAGTAGGCATGAGCTTACATGGACTCCAGAAGATGGTAGAGGACAAGAAGACCTGGAGGAACTTTGCAACTAACAACAACAACAAAGGATTGCATCCTAATTTTAGCCCCTCCTCTCAAAACCAGAAATTGGGCATATGCAAAGTCAGTTCATGGAATAATAACAAAACGTAGTAATTCCTATTATGTGCATCAGAGGTGGTATTCAGCAGATTCTGACCAGTTCTGGAGAACCAATAGCGGAAATTTTGAGTAGTTCGAAAAACCAGAAAATACCACCTCTGACTGGAGATTTTACAGTATCCTGGCTGCCACGCCCACAGAACCGGTAGTTAAAAAAAATTGAATCCCACCACTGATGTGCATGCCTCCATTTAAAACCACAATGACATAAATTAATAATGTTTTTCCCGTAAGAGGAGTGATAAACTTAATTTAGATAAGAAACTAGAATTCTATAGGGGCTACGCCTCTCCATTTGAAGTAGAACACACTAGAAATGACATACACAAATGAAAAAAAACATGCAGGATCTATTTAAAAATAAGGCTTTAAGGATTTGTCGCCTTCTTTTAGGAAGGTTTGATAAATCATTTAATAATAATCAAAAGTACTCCATAATTTAAAGAGATTATGAAATAAGCATGGTTTCTTTTTGTCTGACCTGTACTGATTGGACTCCTTATTTTTAAAAGCTGTCAGGATTACAGTTATTGAAAGAAAACAATGGCATCCTCTTAGTCAAATTATTTTTTTTTTTACTAAAAACACATAGACAGATTGTTCATGCCTGACTTTCTCCTGGTTAATATCATGGTTAATTTAGCTTTGATTTACATGATTAACACAATTGTCTGATTAGTATACTGTGCCAAGTCACAAACTAACAACATAGTTGGCACAACACTCTAATTCAAAATGTGAATGGCTAGTTTGTGAAACAGTTTTATGCTAACAATCCCAGCCAAAAAATAAACAGCAACATTCTTAGTAGGATCCATTTGTTTTCAACTCTTGTTATTGTTGATCTTAACATTTTCTTCAATGTCAAATTTGTGTTTAAGATAAGAAGTAATATCAAGACAATAACATCAAGACAAGTAACATCTACATTTAATTAATTTACTAGATAACTCCCTGTCATCATTCTACATTTTAGTGATTAATTTCCAAGATAAGGGCAATATTAAAATATTTGAATACTTGGAGGAAGTTCCCAAATTAAGATATATCTGACTTGTAACACAGATCAGTGTTCCAAGATTTGCTATAATTAAGTTTATTATCTGGTTCTTATTGCTACCTATTACACCACTTTTTCCATTGTAAACTATATTGGTACTAAAAATGTATCTTGCCCTATCTGCAATGTCACATAGTGATCAACAGATGCTTATCAGAAGTTCAGAAAAATGGAGAGAAGGCTGAGACCTGTTGCAGTGCAGTTCCCCAGCAGAAGCTATTAAAAGTATGCTTCCTTTATAGAAGACAAGCAATTGGCAACAGTACCATCCGCCCCAATTCTCACCAGTCCTCTTCTTAAAACTTTCTAAATAGGTGGCAATCACAGCCACCTAAGTAACAGCCATCGCACCATGGTAGCAATGAATTCCATAGTTGAACTTCGTGCTGTGCATAGTAGTAGTTTCTTTTATTGGTATTTAATGTTTCTGCAATTCATTTTTTTTTTTTTTTAAACTTAACAGCTTTTATTGATACATGTAACAATCATTTAAGCATCAGCAATAGTAACTTCAACTTCTACTCCAGGTTCAATGCTGATAGAAGTTATCTGTTTGACAATCTCTGAAGGACTGTGCAAATCAATGAGACGCTTATGTATACGCATTTGGAAACGATCCCAAGTTTTAGAACCTTCACCACATGGTGTTTTTCTTGTAGTGATTCGCAGTGTCTTAGTAGGCATGCGAACAGGGCCTTTCACTTTTAGATTTTTTTCCTTAGCACCTCTGATGAGATCTGCACAAACCTTTTCAAGAGACTTCACATTGCGACTTGTCAAAGTAATTCTGATTCGATGAATTGCTACTTCTTGTTCTACAGGGGCCTTCCCAGTATCTTTAAATGCCATAGTTGCCGCGAAGCCTTCCTGACCGACTTAATCCCGGCCGAAGTGAGCACCAGAGGCCCAGGGAACAGCGGTGAGCCAGGAAACAAAGAAACAGCGCAGCACAGACACCCGCCCAAAGCTCTGCAATTCATTTCAACTGATGATTGCAAGATCTAACATTCTGGAACAGTTCATTTAAAAAAAAAAAACGTGTCTCCATTTCCCACATGTAAGATCTCATATACTTCTATCATATTTCCCTTTAGACACTTCCTTTCTAACCTAAAAACAAACCAACCTGAATTTTCCCATAGGAGAGCTAGTGTAGCACCCAAGTTGTTGGATTGTCCTGTTCTATAATTTCTCCAGATTTACAATCTATGAAAACAGGGAGGAATAGACTTCAACTGAACTATCCAGCTCATTCTATAATTCTGCATAGCCAGATTTTGTTCTAAATGTGGAATACCTTTATATTGCTGGCACACAGATCAAAGCAGTTTTAAGAAGTAGTATTAATTGGTTGTTTGCTTTGCTATTCATACATTATGAGGTCTAAGGTAACTTCAAAGCTGATATTATGTATAAACATTCATAAAAGATAAAATGAAGTTTCTTCTTTCTCTTTCACACATGTCCACAGCTTATATTACAATGGTAATCCTCAATACTTGGGATTTAGTTTTTTATTATAAATATCATATATATATATATATATATATATATATATATATATATATATATATATATATATATATGTGGAGGAGAACTATTTTTAATGTTTTCCGATTCCCTGAATTTCAAGACACCAATGTATGTTCTTTACCACCTTTATCAGGAATGTATCTGTCAAACTTTCTTAGGGCAAAGATAATGAGATACATGAACTTTCTTAGGGGGGAAAACCAGCATCGTTAAAACCCAAAGATGAACCTAATCCGTTTAGTTCTGAGGAAGATACTGATCCAAGAACCTATTTTCATTGCCAGGCTAATACTGCTCCTGAGATCCAAACATACTGCAGGACAAGTTTAAATCTCCAGAAAATGCTCAACTGTTACCTTCTCCAGAACTTAAGTTTTTTCACAGTAACTTTCACCAAGGCTGCTGAAATTTGTTACTGTCTGACTTGAGACATGGATTCTTTGGAATGCCACCCTCTGTTATAAATAAAAAAAAACATCATACTAAGCACTCTTGGAAAATATTACTCCGAATCAAGTTGAACAATTGCCCAACAACTATTATACAACACTTAGGAAGGGAGAAAATTAAAGGAAGGGTCCTAGAGCTCAGTGTGACCTTGTTTAATCTTTGCAACTCAATTGCAATGAATCATATTATGCAGATTCTTCCTTGCAGTCCTTGAATTTTAAATGGACACCTGCTAGGCTTCCAACTGGACAGCTCCTTCTAATGTACTTGATCTGATTTGATGCTAACATATGCTTTACAGAAGATGAATGTGGACAAAATAATACTCTCACAAAATTGAACAGTAAAGTATAGATTGAAATATGGTTTTATTATGGTGAACTGTTTTTTAAAAAATGAGAACTCCTTACAGTGCTTCCATTACTAATTTTTAGGAAAGACAAAGAGACCAAATCTGTCATTATGTCAGCTTTTTAAAACAGCCCTGTTCCACTGATAAGCATCTTTGGTATATACAGTCTGGATCAGCCATTGCTGCTCCATCAACTGATACTGAATTAAAAGGACAATAAATCCTATTTGGCAACCTGGTTTAAAATAATGGAGAGCATTTGGCAGCAAAGGCTGAACTGTAATTCAAGCTCATCTCCTCTGACAACTGGAGAGGGACACACATGGCTGCAAAGCTCATTTTGGAGTTTGAAAGCTATTAAACATCTTTTGCTGGCTTTGACACCAAGTGGTGCAATGCCAGAACTTTGGTGCCAAGGGATACCCAAACAGAAGGCATATGGTCTGACTTCAATTCTGCTGAAGAATTCAATTGCATTTTTGAAAGAAAAAATGTGTGTTTCTCTCTATTAAAATTGCCAGTTCGTTTCCAAAGGAAGGTTAATGATATGCAAATGTTACTTAATATAGGTGGTGATAAGCTACAGTAAACCACTACAATCATTGAGATTGTATATGTATGAAGCAAAAGCAATCTGAAACATTCTTCAACAGCTTTCCACAGTGTATTTCTGGCTCCTTGAGCTATATTTTCTTCTTAACTCCATCATGAAACAATTTTGGTTCCCTGGATTTTTTTTTTCTTATGAGCCACAGTAGTGCAGTGGTTAGAGTGCAGTACTGCAGGCTACTTCTGCTGCCTGCCTGCTGCGTGCTGCCTGCAATGCCAGAACTTTGGTGATGGGTGATGCATTTTTCATAGTATTTGGGATAAAAATGTGAGGATTGGCTTATTCAGATGGGCTTATCTGTGGGTATATGCAGTGTGCATGCACCACACTGGAAACTGGGATACCATGAATACTATTCCCATCTGACATATGAAAAGTGGCTGGTGATATTGTGCCGCTGACCCTTGAGTTATTCATAAAAAATAATAAAGGTGGGATGTAAATAAATAAATGCTTTAGAAAATTACCACTGTTTACAATCCCATCTAAAAATAAGCCAAACTCCAATTGTGGATCTATTTTGGTACCTATAATTCTCTGCTTATGTGCATGTATATATGGTATGTCTGTCATCTATCTTCTTAACCAGTGGTTAAGTTAAGTCACTGAGATAGAAATCAGGAAAATGTGAGTTATAATCCCGTGTTGGGTACAAAGCTAACTGGGAAATCTGGGGTCAGAAATTTTCTCTCAGACCTAGGAAGGAGTCAATAGCAAACCATTTCTGAAAAACCTTGCCAAAAAAATTGCAGCGACTAATTGAGGCACTTGCCAGGGGTCCAAAACTGATTCAAATGTATTATAATCTCCATCCATCCATGTATCACAGGAGATGGATCCATTTTTTGCACTAGCAAAACACTATATATCTGATCTTCTGTTGTAGTCCTGCTAAGCAAAATCTTCTTCAGGGTCTGGATATAATGCCAATAATGGTAAAGCCTTATTCCAAGCACAAAGTGGGAAGAAAGAAAATCCACACTAGTAAATCTAACAGAAACAGGAAAAATTCTAGGAGCCACAGCATTTTCACTCAGTTCAAAACCAATAAGAGAAGAAACAAACATTTTCCAAGCAGGAAAATGGGGAATCACCTGTGCAGGCTGGCAAAAGTATTTTGCAATTACATTTTATAGTAAGCTCTTGTAGCTGTCATTTTTAATTTCTCCAGGGAGAATTAGTATGAGCTGTTTTCTGCTTTAGACTAGGTGCTATCAACTAGGAGATGTCAGAAGCAGAGGCAGATATTTGGAGAACAACTTAAATTCTTTTCAGCATGTTGCCAGGTTCAATTATAGAATGCAAACTAGTAATGATGGCACTTAGTCAAGGGAACTAATACCGCTGTCTTTCAAGACACTCTTCCTTAAGGTTCCTAGAAATGCGTTCAAATGATACATTTGAAAGCCACCTGATGGGGGAAATGTAAATGGAAACTATTTCTTCACACCACATAAATGGTGTAAAGTTTCGTTTAAGGCTTCCCCAAATGCAATTTCAAAGAGAGAGCAGGAGAAAGAAATTAGTTTTTGTTTTTTTAGCAACCCACCCACCACCAATTTTTATCCTCTCAGCTTAGAATCTCAAGGCTGAGCTACTTATCCCATTTATACAGAGAAAACATTATTTTGGATATAATTACACATGATTTTCCCATCTTCATTAAATTTTCCAGCACAGTTGTGTTCCATAATTGTTACATAAAATGGCTCCTTGCAAAACCATGTTACATTCACCAGAAGGGAAAGACACTTGTGCCTATTTCAAAATCACTAAAATTTCTTTTAAATGTCTATCTATCAATAGCCCAAGGTCGCTCTAATAATTTATAATGTATTTATTCGCTCAAAAATGATACAGATAATCCTCAGTTAACAACAATCTCATTCATTGATCATTCTATATTATAACAGCGCTGAAAAAGTAGATTTAGAACCTGCTGTTGAAGTAATGGCTCTTTGCAGCATCCCTATGGGTCACATTAGTGTGATTCAGGCACTTCACAACTGGTATATATTGATGGCAGTCATAGCATTCTCCGGTCACATAATCACTATTAATCTATACTCAGTTCCTTGTAGTAACAAAGTGAAAATGGAATTTTAGAAATGTCTGTAAATTTATTTTTTTAAAAAATGAAATATCACATTGGCATACAGTGTGGATTACTGAGAAAAATGACTTTTAACAACTGTAGAATCAGGCTGCAGCATAACAAAATTGACAAAAGTGAAGGGGGCGGTCTGAATGCTTTCTAAATGTACTCTATAATATAATTTCATTTTGTTGTGTTGTTCTTGAGAAAGCAACCTGGGCTTCACGAAACTTATTTCTGGATATAATCTCCCATAGTGGTGGAAGTTCCAACCATATTCAGAAATGAGTTTGTGGTTCTTAAAAAGATTTGTTTTCTTTTCTGTCGAGTTTTGTTGATGAAAGCTATGTTGATTTTATGCAGTGCCCCTATAATTTATACAACATATAAAGAAGGAAGAATATTTAAAAGAGATCCCAAATTTACAACTCTTGTCGACTGGAAGTTGGAGAAAAAAGATGAATTTCAAATATGTTGAGAGTTCCCAGTCATAGCAAAGTTCCAAGAGCCTGCAATGAAGGGACAAATGTGCTATACCTCAAAGAGGCAGCAGAAGTTGATATAAGAGCTACAGCGTTACCATCATTAAATTACATCATACTTTGCTACTGTGAAGGAAATTTCATTACGACTTTCATGTGAGCAGTAGTACTGATATTAGGCTCTTTGGAATAAGTGTATGCAATCTATGGAAAATAAGTTTGCATGTAGGTCTTCAACTCATAATAAATTTTATATATTTCCCCTTCTGTCAAATGTTCAGAAATATTATTACTTTTTTCAGACAGGATTGAAAAATGTTATATTAGATACTGCTAGTGACACCCGCAAGAGCTATCCAGCAAAATCTTGGTAACTTGAAACACTAAAATCAATATCACTTACTACAGGGCAAACATGCATATTGTAGGTTGATATTCTTCCTGCTGAGCTTTCTAAAATCTATTTCCTTTCTTTCTCTGCCCATCATCCCCATCTCCTTGCCTCTGTCCCACTGTGTTTATTCCTTTCCTAATTCAAGTACTCTTATCTGGTCTTTCTTGCAGCTGCTGAAGGAAGGAAATCTGTGAATACGTGTGTTTGTGTGTGTAAGAGAGAGACACAGAGTTAGTTTGACAGAGAATGATTTTTCTGTTTATATGAAAATGGGAATCCATGAATCTTCTAAATGGGGTCTCTTACAATACATTATTTAATTTTCACCAGTAGTTATTAATTCAATTAAATGAATTGACTCTTTCATCCCATTCATTTCCCTGTTTTGAAGTATAGCCTCTGGCTCTTATATACTCAGCAAAAATCTTGATATAGCAATCTGTAGCCAGGACAAAATTTCTGTCTAAATATTCCCCTAAATAGCTTACAAGTCGATTATACCCCACATAGTCCAGACAGGGTACTTGAATTCCTGTTTAATTGTGATAATTTGCATCATCTATATCAATGTGTCATTTACATAATGATGTCATGAAGCAAATGGCAGAAATTGAGGCAAATAACATACTTCTTAATTTAACCGACATTCAGGAATAACAGGCACATGCAACCTCCTCCCAAAGCCTATTTAATTGAGATTTTACTGCAAATGCCTGCATTTAATTTAATATAATGTAGATCCCATGATAGTGTAATTCACTTCTAAAGTAGTGTTTTGCTTCTCAGGAAGGATCTCTCATATATGCACAAGTGTAAAAGCTATTTTTAGAGAAGTTTTTCTTTTCTACAGAGGCAACTGTTTCATAACTAGACTGTATCATCTGCCCATTTCTCTATTTCTCCTACTTTATTTTCCATCTGCTTACATTTCTACAGATTTAAAAATAATAACTGCAGTCTCAAATGAATATTAAACAGTAATTCTTTAAAATTTGTATTCTAAATAATTGAAACTTTCACTGACTGCCTTATGGTTTTTCCCTCACTTAGTATAATACTTGGTTGGAACATGTTGTATAAGCACCTTTACATGTGTATTTTATACATGATGTGCTTTATAGGATTCATAAATAGACAAGAATACATATTTACAGTGTACATTTTCTTTGAGATTTCAGATCAAACTAAACAGTACTAAATAGCTGCTATACTATTATCCTAAGAATTGTTTGACGAGCTTAAGGGTCACAGCTGGATCCACAAGCCTTTGCTTTCCCCTTTATTATGGCTATTGTGGATGTATCAATACATAACTCTGATGGGCTACAGCAAAAGAGATAATTATTGGTACAACAATATTGAGAATTGCTGCTGTTTCATAACAGTAGAAGTATTTAGATCCTATCTTTTAGCATGAAATACTATCACTGACCTTGCTCGTGTGTATTTTTTTTTTAGCTTGCATAGCTGTGCATCAGCCTGTAGGAAAGTGAAATAAGGTTTTCAAAGTGAGTTATGCATTAAGGACTTAATCATGAATATGCTGAATACATCCCTTGACTTTTATGAGATGTTTCAAATTTCACAGGGTCACGCATTTACTGCTACACAGTTCACCATGATTAGTTATTACAAAGATTTGGTGAGATTGGCCTGTTAGGTCATTATGTAACAGTGATACCTAGTGCCTTTAAATAGTGTGTTCACCAACAAACAAACCTTCAGATTGCAACAACTGCCATCTGGCTAAAAGCACGGTATTTGGCAGAAAGGAGTTTGAGAAGCTGATGAGAATATACAGTATATGCGAATGACTTGGAGGTCTCTATTTATTAGGGGGGCCATTCTAATGCATGGGTTAACTCCTGCTTTTGCAATGAAATCAGTCTTGTTACTAATTTTTCTAATCCAGTCAATCTTTCACACACAAAGGCAGCTTCTGTTAGCTCAACACCAAAGTGAATGAAAACCCAGGGAAATTTTGCATAGGAGTTTGGCAAGGGGAGTGAGCAGTGAGGCTGGAAGCAATCTCACCAGTAAAGGAAAGATCACTGTCATTGGTAAGATGCAGAGGTGGTAGTCAGCAGGTTCTGACCAGTTCTGGAGAACCAGTAGCAGAAATTTTGAGTCGTTCGGAGGACCAGCAAATACCACCTCTGACTGGAGATTTTACAGTATCCTCCCCCTGGCACACTCACCAAGCCACGCCCACAGAACCAGTAGTAAAAAAAAAAAAATTGAATCCCACCACTGGCAAGATGTTTCTCTTCTTGCCTGAAGAAGACCCATACCACACCTGCTACAATTACTTGTTGGACAGGGGAGCGAAGAGGCTTGAGGAGAGCATTTTTATGCTATGCATCCAGGAAAATGAGAAGGAGAGCTGAAGCTGTCCGGGAGGAGAGAAGAAATGAAAATATCTCGGAACATGAAAAGAAAACCCTGCCTTTGGCTGAGGGAAACCCCCCAAAGACGCATGTGACCCATAGAGGCAGAAGAATCGGGAGGCCATCAGTACCAGTGGAGCTCATGAACTAGTACCAAAACTCACTTTGTAGAGGATAATCCACAGACACTTAAGCAAACCTTGCCCTGTAGTATTGTAGAGGGCCTCTGTGGACTGAAGAAACCCAAGAGACACTTTGAGGGGAAAAGGGTCAACATGTCAAAGGGATGGGCAATTCCCTGCTGAGAAAAGTATGAATATACTTTGTATAATGACTGAGCTATCAGGACTGAGCTGCAGGACTTCAGACAATCATGAGATGGAAGCAAAATCCCTTAACTCTTTGCTGCCATCTACTAGTCTGTTTGCATCTAAAAGCCCTAATAAATCATAGGATCACAGGGAAGATACTAGGTGTTGGAAGAATACAAAGAGTAATTCATGTAATTCCTTGAAAATCCCATTATCAACTGTTGGTCCCCATTCCAGTTTTTATTTCTTAGTTATTAAGAATGTATAGATTTTTCTTGTAGTAATTTAAGCATTTTACCTAGTTACCTAGTTCTCAAGCTACAGAATTTATAAAAGAATCCTTTACACATAATCCTTGACTTACAACTGATCGCTTAGTGACCATTCAAAGTTATGACAGACCCTCACTCAAAAAGAGTCTTACTACCTAGATTTGAATTTTCAATAGCTGTCCCCCTGCACTCAATGACAGTATTTTTGGCCCTCAGAAGTTATCTGTTTTCAGCATCCTGATTTACAATGTTATTTATCAGAAATCTGCATTTACTTCTGGTTTTTGCCCCCTCAAAAAACACTCAGTGCAGAGCACGGGTTCACTTTATACCCGTGGCATTTGCTTTACAACTGTTGCGTTCGCTTAAATGACTGTCACAAAAAAATCAGGTCAGTCATGTGGGCACCTCAATTTACAAAATCCATGTTATACAATAACAATTCCAGGTTCCATTACAGTCATGTGTCAAGGACTATCTATCTCTTATCTCCTCCCCTCTAAAATGCATAGTATCACTCTTTTAGCAACATGAAGTCTAAGTAATGTGCAATTTATTTAAACTCCTCATACCAGAAAAATGTAACACACATTTTGACTTTACAGTTTTACCAGCAAAGGTAAGTAATGTAAGACTATTACTGTATGATAAAACAATTGAGTTATATGGGCTTTAAAACAATATAGCAAAAATTTGATGAGCAAAATAGGATTACACGTCCATAGATAATTTTTCAATAGTATATGGAAGTACTCCTAGTTTCACAGCTGATCTTTAGCTTTATTTTTTATCTTCCTGTTGGCCAATTACATAAAAAATAGCATAATGGATTTTCACAAGATAAGATGTCCTTGGTTATTACAGGAGAAACATTACATTTTGATATATGATATTACATTCAAAAGACAGGGAAACTAAATAATTTCATTCTGATCAGATTAATGTTATCAACACAGCAGGAAATAACAACAATCAAGCTTTTTTACACCTTTTCTTTTCCCCTCCCCCCCACCCCTTGGAAGTGATTAATTAAAAGAAAAAAGTTAATCAAGATAAACTTCTGCACCTGGTGAACATAGGACTGAAAGTTTATCATGTCTAAATATGTTTCTCATACATTTACTGCAAATTAGTTTTTGAAAGTGAATTTCAAGGTCTAGCGACTCCGAGGTTCACTAACTCAGTTTTCATTAAGTTTTCACAAATGATCTACTGTAGCATTATTCTTTTATAGTGCTGCAGATTTAGGACCCACTATAAAAAGCAATTATGCTGTCAGAAAAGTGTATTTTGACTTATTAAAAAATTGAAAGGTTTCAGAAAACTATTTATTTTCGTTCTCATTGGATGTGCATGTTGACAGTGTAGTGAAAGAAAGCATTTTTCTGCAGCCCTTTTTTAGTGGTTGATTTGAATAATACCTCTGAGAGGAACTTAGAAAGCACCCATGGACAAATATTGGGGAAGAAAAAAGTACCACAACTAAGACAAACATAAATTGTGTTCGAAAAATACTGTGCAACACAAAGTGTTTGTAAGTGGCCTGAACTTTCAAAAAGAAGCAATATTACCACCAGAAATGTAAGATAAGTTTTCTTAGATTGTTTATAGAATAATTCCTGTTTTTGACATTGGCTAATAAACATTTGTCAGCAAAGTATCTCTATTATGGATTGAGAGGTGGGCGGGGAGCAAGGCAGGATCTTCTGTGCCAATCCATGATTGCTGTATGCAGCCCAGAGTTGCTTTCTGTGAGATGTGATACCAGTCCACAACAATCTAAAATTTTATACAACAGGAAATGCTTCAACCTGTTCCCTATTATCTCAAAATCTAATAGCGTTTACCCATCAACCAATAATGATGGATAACCTAGTTTCCTCCAGTAAAAATTAATAAAAGCAGATATAAAATACTCTCCATGGCAAATCAAAAACTGGCAAAATGTTATTTCCCCATTTTTCTTATGATATATTTATAAAACTGCAGAAAGGCAATTCCAATAAGATCAAGCTGATGTGCAAATTGGGCCTTAACTCTTCCTCTTTTAAACATAACATGAAATTTGCATTCCAGAAGAAAATGAGCCCAACTGGGGGATTAAAGAATTTTTTTAAAAAAAATACTGAGCTTGGCATTTTGCTTATGTAACCATAAGGATGAACATAATTCTCTAAAAGGTTAATGAACTTTTTTATTTTCAAAATTATTATTTCACTAGCTTGATACCTGTGTTTTGCTACGAAACTATGTGGTTGGGCTTAGTTTTGGGGGAGGAAAATAAGGGGAAAAAAATTCTGCCTCTGCCTACCAGCATCCATCATTATTCATCTGGCTAGCATCCTGTCAGTGTGTGAGAAAGTTGAGGGCTGTTTGGAAAGTGAAACAGTATTTGCTGTGTGAGCAAGAAGGAGACAGCAAGGAGCATGGCTTAGCTCAACTGTTCTGTACTAAAGCTGCTTGTGAAACTAAAACTGAAACTGAAATTCCTCTCCTCTGGATGTGTTTTGCATTTGGAACAGATTTCTTTTCAGGCAGGGAAGGGGAGTAGCATCAGAGCGTGTTAATAATATACAAAATACTAATGCTCTGATGGTCATTTTGAAAAATCCTTTCTTAGAAAGCACCTAGAAGCCAAGAGGAACATACGTGCCAAATTTCAAATCTGTAGGCTTTACAGTTCTGGAGATTTTGTGATGATGCGTGAGGGGTATTCTGGTTTTATATAGAGAGATTTATTTATTTATTATAGTTTTCTTATTGATTTGCTTTTCCAAAATTTTCATTGTTAACAACATTATGATGAAAATGAAGGAAAAGGGCTTGATGAATTATCTTTAGTAAAATCTTCATCCTGACAGAGAATTTGTCACCATGAATAAAGTAAGGATGTGCCATATCAAATTTTGTGATACCACTTAAATTCAGCACAAAACAAATTTGCATTCACTTGTGTTTCAAATCTATGACAGCAGGATATGGAATAATAAACTTAAATCATCAACCACTTGAACATCATAAATTGTAACAACAGTTCAATAGTGAAAGGACAAGGATTGCAGGCAATTGCCCAAATTGCTTCTTTCAGTTCAGGGATTCAGATAAAAAATTCTTTTAACAAAAGACTTTTACTAATTGTCTTTCTTTTGAATGAGTCAAAAAGGTTTCAAGGTTAGTGAGAGATTCCCTGACAAAAGATTAATACAAAGTGAACGCTACTGAACACCAACAGCTGATACAGGCTTCTGCACGTACAAAATCACAGATGGTTGTATGTCATTAGAGTTATTGAATTCACAATTTTTTTGCCAGGTTATGAAAAATACTATATATGCAATGTGCTAGAATAATGATAGCTCTACACACCCCACACACCCCAAAGTAAGCATAATTTGATCATTAGAGTGTAGGTTCAGGAGAAAAAGATGCCTTCTAAATATTCCATTCTATTTATACTGAAAGATATTTAAACAATCTTCTGATTTCACAAACGGTATCAAGATCAAGTGAGGTACTAATACCACTCTATAAAGCCTTAGTAAGACCACACCTAGAGTACTGCATCCAGTTTGGGTGACCGCATTATAAAAAAGATGTTGAGACTCTAAAAGAAGTGCAGAGAAGAGCAACCAGGATGATTATGGGGACTGGAGACTAAAATAAATGAAGAACGCTTACAGTGTTCCAATATTTGAGGGGCTGCCACAGAGAGGAAGGGGTCAAGCTATTTTCTAAAGCACCCGAAGGCCAGACGAGGAATAATGGATGGAAACTGAACAAGGAGAGATTTAAGCTGGAAACGAGGAGAAACTTTCTGACAGTGAGAACTATCAACCAATGGAACAGCTTGCCCTTGGAAGTTGTGAGAGCGCCATCACTTGAGACTTTCAAGAAGAGATTGAACTGCCATTTGTCAGAAATGGTATAGGGTCTCCTGCTTGGGCAGGTGGTTGGACTATATGACCTACAAGGTCCATTCCAACTCTGTTAATCTGACCATTCTGACCAGTAAACAAAGCAGCTCAGAAGTTTTGTGCAAATAAATACATACAGATGTTTTTGGAAGGGCCATCTTACAGAATAAATATCAAATTTGTAGCATTTTCTTCTAGAAAATCAGCACCTAATGTGATGGCTTAATAGTTCAACATGGCTTTATTGTTCACTTCCAGGTCTTCACTGACTTGATGCCAAGCTTGTATGTCAGTAACAGCTTCTTCTGAGTTACTGTAAGCTCATGTTTTGTATCTTTGGTATTTATTTATTTAGCCAATTTCTAAAGCCATCTGCCTGCCAATAACCCTGGGAAGTTTCTAAGGGTTAAAAGCAAATAAACCAATATTAAAAGGTGATCATACTGGGTTGGCATTATCTGTTGATATAATCTTAGGCATTTGTTTGAAATATTGAGCAGTAGAGAAGTTTTTACACACCTTTATTTTTATCTTCAATAAGTAATTCTTCCTTACTTCCAGTCACCAAAGTGAAAATCAGCATCTGAAGTTGCTGATGTTTCAGAAATGTGAATTCCAAATAATAAATGAATACATTTAAATAAATATTCTACCAGAAAAAGAATGGGAGGGAAAGAAGGAGGGAGAGAGAAAAGGGGGAGAGAGGGAGGCAGAGATGAAATGTGCATATTGGCTTTGATCTGATCTAATAGTTAATTTAATGATTTGATATGAGTGATTCTTTGAATGATTAGGAGATGCTGAAGGCATTCAACTTTATTTCTTCTTTTCATTTAAATAATAAAAGGCTGTGAAAGTATTTGACAGTTGCCCAAATAGAGTGATTGACTGAGGGCTAACAAACTCAAGTTGAATTCAGAAAAGACAAAATGTGGATAGGACCAGAGAATGAAGAAGGTGGTCCATTTTGGAAAGACGTTACTATTTCTAGGGAAATAGATACATAGTTTGAGGGTGGGATTTCATTACAGTCTACAATAGAAGCAAAAATCATTTTAATGGCAAGAAAGTTTCCTGCTGAGCTGCAACTAATGCATCACAATGATCCTACCTAGACTGGGGTAGCCTGATTTTAATAAGCCATCTCCTAATGATCTCACAATTGGTTTGTGCCTAAGTGTTCTAGTCTTAAACATTGTTTGGAAACTGCATTATACAGACTAACCCTTTCTCGAAAGCAGTTGCAGCGGTGGTCAGAAATGGCCACCTCAAATAAGAGCTCAACCGGAAAAGAATGTGCAGGAGGAAGATAAGAAGAGAAAGTTTTGGCTGACCAGGTCAAATTGAAAAAGCAACAACATAAGGTACCCTGGAATTTGAACTATAAAGAATAGCATTGCTCCCAAACAAGATTCTGAAGAGGCAAATGAGAGATGGAAGAGAAAGGATTTGCTTTTATTTTCTTTCCTTTCCCATATTGACAACTAAGAGATTTAAGTAAGAAACTAACAAAAATCCACTTTGACATTAACAGGCATTTAAGCTGAAAATAAAATGTCGAAGGGATAATAAAGACTTCTGGATTTTCAAAAAAATCCTTTAAAAGAAGGAAAGGAGAGAAAAGGAAAAAACAAAAGGGTGGGATCTGGAAAAATAGAGGAGACCACCTGGAAGTAAAAGGAATTAACAGTAAAACTTTAACAAGATTCCTAAAAGATACATTCCAACTGAAACTTTGTAACAAGATAATAGAACCCCAGGAAGAGAAAGTGGAAAAAAGAAGCAAGAAGAAACAGCTTTGGATTATTTGGATTACTTGGTGATTTTTGGATTTTTGGTTATTGGATCTAAAGGACTAAAATCAACTGGGTAGTTGTTTTAAAAGTTTTTTAAAAGGTATCACTATTGGAAGAACTGAAAATGGAACTTAAAAAACAGAAAGAAGATGCACAAGAAGGAAGAGGTTTTTTTGACTTTGTATTTCAATTTTTAAAAATGGAGATCCTGAACTATGAGAAACAACAAGAAATGCCTGTAGAACAAGAAGGGAAAAAGAAGAAGCCATCTTCAATGACCAAGTAATTCTATGTGAGGGAAAAAAAGGAAAGAGGGGAAAGAGAGTAAAAAATTTAAGATCTGAAAAAACAATCAAAAAAATAGTTTGAAAAGTAATTACAATATTAGGAAGAAACAGAAGAGAGGATTACAGAAGAGAGAATTAGAATTAGAGAGACAAGGGGTCAAAAAGGGAAGGGAGAAGAAGAGGGGGGAAAGGGAAAGGAAAAGAAGTTATAAAGGATAGAAACAGGATATAGAGAAACAGGGAAAACCTACAAGGATTAAAGGTATAAGCCTATTTAGAAGACATTGAGATAATGAGTGAAAATTTAATTGAAAGAGGGATTCTGCAAGGGTAAATAAGATAGTATTGTTATATTAGAAATAGAAATGAACTTAGAAAATATGAAACAAGTGTGATTAAAATGATAGATAAAACACTCATTGTAATGCAATCTAATGTTTGTTAATGAATAAATGAAATAAAGAGAATGAGAGAATGAAATTAGGAAAGGGTGGGAACATTTAAATTATTATTAATGAGTTATAAAAATTTAAGTGAAGAGGAATATGAAAGAAATATGGAAAAATTATGGAAATATTATAAGTGTTCCTAAGGAAGTATGATATCCCACTGAAAAGAAATGTTAAAGATGTTAAAGATTATAGCTAACATTAATGATAGAGCTGAATTGGAATAGAATATTTTATTTATTATTGTTATAGATATATATACCTTTTCTTTTAGAATCTAGTGTGTATTTTAAGAATGTACCAAGCAGAATTCGACTGGAAGTTATGTGTTATATTGAATGTTATAACTGTAAAGGCATAAATTGAAGTTTAAATAAGAGTTGAATGGACAAAAATTAAAAGATACAAAGATGTCATACTCCAATCAGTAACTACATGGGAAAATATTGTTTAATGAGAAGAGAAAATGTGAAATTGAAACAGGACAGACAAATGTATAAATATAATGATTAGAAAGATACTGAAACTTAGAAAAAGATATATATAATTGAATTTAGAAAGGAATGAGATAATTAAAAGCAAGGTTGAGAAAACTAAGGGAAGGGAAAAATTATTGGGAAAATGTTAAAATAGTAACAAGATATGGAATAGAACACCAAAGATGAATATGAAATTGAGTTTGTGTCTGTATGGAGAAGTGATAACCCGGGATCATGCTATTCTCAAAAAAAGATATTTTATTTGTATTATATTTTGTGAAAACCCAAATAAAATTTTTACAAAAAAAAAAAAGAATAAGTGCTAAGTAGATTTATACTGAGTCAATTAAAGTAGAAAGATCTGGTCTATGCTGCATCTTCTCATCCAAAATGAGCTCCTCTTCTTTATCTGCTTCTCACATTCTCTGATAAATACTCTTTATCTCATATACCAATTGGGTGGAGAGAGTCTTCTCATATCTCACTTACAGGTATAATGGGAAGTAGCAGTCAGTACTAGATCATTGATGCTAGATTTCCCTTAGACAAGTTCTTATCTTGATAGTGTACTTCATAATTTTGAATTGTTAAACCCCACCAATATGATCTTGACTCCTGACAACAGCCTAGATTAATCTCTGCGGTTTTCTTGACTAGATTTCAGAAGGCTTGTCATTGCCTCCTTCCCAGGGCTGAGACAGAACAGCTGGTCCAAGGTCGCCCAGTTGGTTTTGTGCTTAAGGCAGAATTAGAACTCATAGTCTCTCAGTTTCTAACCTGTACCTTAACCACCAATCTAACAATACACAGTCACTATAGCCAATATGATGATACATTTTAAATTATAATCTATTAATGCTACCGAAGTGACAAATTTATACACTACAAAAAAAACCCTTAAAAAGTTACAACCACTTTACCTACAAGTATCAGCAAGCACCATTTTTAAAAACAAATATTCTCACTTCTCTGGCCAAGTGATTTATTGAAATTAAAATAGAACACATCAAGGACAAAAAAAATACGGTAAAAATATTGTAAGATAGATGCTTTAAAGAGCAGCCATTAAAAATCTTATCATGCAGGCAAACTCTTCTGATCAGAATCTTTGAAAAATGGAGAATTCGATGCACATAGAAATGACAGTGAGATTATCTTGCATTTCAAATTCCCAGAAGTTATGGGAGGAGCTGCTGGCTGCCCGTGAAGGAAGCAGAGGGTGAGTAGAAAAAAAGAGAGGCAGTTTGAATTGCTTCCATTGCATTTCAAATTCCCAGAGGTTGTGGGGGGAGCTGCTGGCTGCTTGTGAAGGAAGCAGAGGGTGAATAGAAAGGAGAAAGATAGAGGCCCGCGCACCTAATGGTGCACGAATCATATAACTATAAACCAAGAATACCAATAAGACATTTAGAGTAAGTGCGCTTGAGATTGTGATTTTATTTTATTTCAAAATGACTGGCTTAGTTCAGTGTAATACTTGTTTTACAGCTGTTTTTCGCAGTACTCTTTTCAAACTTGGATACTGTCCTCTTTGTAAAAAAATTACCAGTCTACATGGACAGATTACCTATCTAGAATCTCTAATCTGTGCTCTCCAAGCAGAAATTAGGTGCCCAATCCAGCCATCTATCAAGCTGCCATGCTACCAGCCCCCACTACCACAAAGATCCTACAGGAAAAGGGCAGTATGGACAACCGTGGGATCTGGCAGGGTGAGAGCTGTGGACCATAAACACAAAACTTTTGCTGTGTCCTAGCATAACAGATACAATGCCCTTGCTGACCTTAATAGGGACACTAAAGTGACAGGTCAAGGTAGTTGTGATAATGATAACTTAAGTAAGCCAGGGATCATGGTCCTAGAAGAACTTACTTTGGAAAGGAGAAAGTGTGAATTAGGTATTACGCACCAGTCACACAAGAAGAGCAAGGCATTCAAAAAGAGAAGCCACCTTCTGGTTGGGGAATCAGTTGTAAGGGATGTAAATTTAGGAAACAATATTGAGGTTTTGAAAAAGGTCAGGTGTCTACCAGGTGCTACTGCCAGCAGAGACAAGAAGCGTCTTCTTAAGATAGTCAAGAATGCCAGCAAGGGCTGTGATGTTGATGCTATTATACATCTTGGTACAAATGATCTGTCCAAAAAGATGTACTTTCTGTTCAGAAAGACTTCCAGAGCTTGGGGTATGAACTTAGTAATATGGACTGTAAGCTTATCTTTTCAGAGGTTCTACCAGTATACAAGGAACAAAAAGGGAAAGGGCAACATGTAGCAGAGTTTAATGTGTGGCTAAAGGAGTGGTGTAAAAGGGAAGGCTTTGGTTTTATTAGTCATGATGTCTGCAGCTGGTCCAATGAAAAACTGTACAAACGAGATGGTTTGCATCCATCAAAGAAAGAGACTGAGTTACTTGGCATTAAATTCACAGATTTCCTGGATAAACATTTAAACTGAACAGCACGACAGAGAATTAATGGATTCAGAACATCTCTATCCCCAGCAACCTAAAACTGATAAGGATACCAGTGCATGCAAAATAGATGTTTGTGCAGGTAAGATTATCAACCTTGATGCCAACCAAAACCAAGAACTTAATAGTGAGTGCCATACCTTGTGCACCAATCAAACAGGTGGCAAGAAAGTAGGGGCAGGCAGGTACAACACAGGTTATATAGACAGTAAACACAGTGTCAGACATAAAGATCTCAGGTGCCTATATGCAAATGCACAAAGTCTGGGGAACAAGCAGGGTGAACTCAATCTACGAACACATGAATGTAAATATGATATAGTTGGAATAACAGAAACTTGGTGGGGTGAAACCCATGACTGGAATATATTGGTAGAAGGATACAAACTATTAAAAAAAAAAAACAGACCCCATAAAAGAGGAGATGGAGTTGTACTGTATGTAAAGGACCACTATATTGCTACAGAAATGCATGAAACCAAAGATGAAAACCTCCTAGAATGCATATGGGTCAATATAAAAGAAAAAAAGAATGACATGGCCATAGGCGTATATTATAGGCCACCCAATCAAGCAGAAAAAATAGATGTCCTTTTTGCCAGCCAACTAACAAACATATGCAGGAAACACACAACAATAGTAATGGGAGACTTCAATTATACTGATATCAATTGGAAAACTAATTCTGCACCAAGTGAGAAATCAAATAAGTTCCTTACCAACCTAGCTGACAACTTTGTTGTCCAAAAGGTAGAGGGTGAAACTAGAGGGACAGCCATACTGGACTTAATTCTTACAAACAGAGAAGAAGTAATACTAGAAGAATGTCATACTAGAATTCAACATAACAAACAGAAGCAACAGAACATAATGACACCAGAGTCTTGGATTTTAAAAGAGCTGATTTCAATAAACTCCGAGAGAACTTGGGAAAGATTCTATGGATGAAAATCCTAAAGGGGAAAACAACTCAAGAATCTTGGGAAACTCTAAAAAGTATGATCATAGAAACCCAGACCAGCACAATACCACTGAGGAAAAAAAACAAGAAATCCAAGAAGAAACCAACATGGCTACACAAAGATCTCTTTGGCAAATTGAAAGAAAAAAAGGACAAGTACAAAAAATGGAAAGAAGGACATACAACTAAGGGAGAATATCAGCAGATAGCCAGAATCTGCAAAGATGAAGTCAGGATAGCAAAGGCTCAGAAGGAACAAAGATTTGCAACAAAAGTCAAAGATAATAAAAAAAGTTTCTTCCCACATATCAATAACAAGAAAAAAAATCAAGGAAACAGTCGGTCCACTAAAGAGAGAAGATGGCAAGGAAGTAACAGGCAACAGAGAGAAAGCAGAACTGCTTAACTCATTCTTTGCCTCTGTCTTCACGCAAAAAGAAGCTATAGCTCAACCCACCAAAAACATAACTGTAAAAGACAGACCAGAAATAAAAGTTAAAATAAGCAAAAAAACAGTAAGAGAACACCTGTCTGATCTTGATGAAAACAAATCACCGGGGCCTGATGGATTACATCCCAGAGTTTTAAAGGAGCTGGCAGAGGTCATCTCAGAACCACTGCACCATATCTTTCAAAAATCCTGGAGCACCGGAGAACTACCAGAGGACTGGAAAAGAGCTGATGTGGTTCCAATCTTCAAAAAAGGGAAAAAAAACAGACCCAGAAAACTGTAGACCAATCAGCCTAACATCAATACCCGGGAAGATACTGGAAAAGATAATAAAAAAACAGATCTGCCAACATCTAGAAACAAGTAATAACTAGCAGTCCGGACAGGTTTGTTAAAAACAGATCATGCCAAACCAATCTTATTTCATTCTTCAACACAGTGACTAAATTAGTAGACCAGCAAAATACTGTGGACATAATATATTTAGATTTCAGCAAGGCATTCGATAAAGTAGACCACAACCTACTTCTTAGTAAGCTAGAAAAAAGTGGAATAGATAGCACCACCACTAGATGGATTCGCAACTGGCTGGCAAATCGTATTCAATGAGTAGTCCTTAATGGGTCTAAGTCTACATGGAGGGAAGTAAGCAGTGGGGTGCCACAAGGTTCCGTCTTAGGCCCAGTACTCTTCAATATCTTCATTAACGACTTAGATGAGGGACTAGAAGGGGAACTTACCAAATTTGCAGATGATACTAAGCTGGCAGGAATAGCTAATACCCAAGAACAGTGGTCCCCAACCTTTTTTGTACCAGGGACCAGTTTCACGCAGAAACACTTTTTCAAGGATTGGGTGGGGGGGAAACACTTTTTCAAGGAGGGGGGGCAGGGGGAGGAGTCTGAGTTTGGTGGTTTGCTTGCAGACGTTTCATTACCTGACTAGATAACATCTGATGTTGTTACCTAGTCAGGTAATAAAACGTCTGCCAGCAAACCACCAAGTTCAGGGAGCGCCAATGCCTCCTCATTGCAACCCTGAGCAACAGATATTCTCTTCTATTGGGACATTTAAAACGGAGGGTTTCAGCTGCAGATTCAGGAACTGCACCGGGCTGAGGAGCGCCTTCAAAACTGAGCGCTGGGCGGCGGCAGCCCGCGGCTGTCTCCGCGGCTCAGGACAAGTCCCTGCAGGATGGCTGAGAAGCCCCGCCTCTCAGCCCTGCCTCCCTCAGCCTCATCCCTCAGGTGTCTGCTTCGTTCCTCTCTCAGTCGCTCTCTCGCTCCTCCACCAGCCCAGGAAGAAACTGCTTCAAAGAAGCCGGCAGGGTGGCTTTTCCTGTCAGCGCAGCTCCTCCGAAGCGCCCGTTCACCACCACCCCACCGCCCGCGGTTCAATCCAGTGCTCCGTTCTGCCTGCCTGCCTGCCTTCGTTTCTGGCTGTTTCGGAGCAGCTTCGGCTGAGTAAAAGAGGCGAATAGTTATTATTCTCAGCCAAAGCTACTCCGAAACAACCAGAAACGAAGGCAGGCAGGCAGAACGGACCACTGGATTGAACTGCGGGCAGCGGGGTGGTGGTGAACGGGCGCTTCGGAGAAGCTGCGCCGACAGGAAAAGCCACCCTGCCGGCTTCTTTGAAGCAGTTTCTTCCTGGGCTGCTGGAGGAGCGAGAGAGTGACTGAGAGAGGAACGAGGCGGGAGGAAACCGAAGCTGCTGAGGCGGAGAGCAGGACGGGCTTTGGTTGCTTCCTCCCTCCCCTTCTTTCATTTGTGTCCTTGATCCCTGATCCCAGCAGCATTCACCGAAGGCAAAGAAAGCCGCCATTTTTATTTTATTTTTATTTTCTTTGTGGCCCGGTACCAAATGATCCACGGCCCGGTACCGGTCCGCGGCCCAGTGGTTGGGGACCCCTGCCCAAGAAGATAGGCTCAAGATCCAGGTGAATCTTGACAGACTAGAACACTGGGCCATATCTAATAAAATGAAATTCAATATAGAGAAAAGTAAAGTCCTACACTTAGGCAAGAAAAACCAAAAGTACACATACAGGCTGGGTGAAAACAGGCTCAATAGCAGTAACTGTGAGCGGGATCTTGGAGTCTTAGTGGACAACCAGCTAAATATGAGCCAGCAGTGTGCAGCCGCCACCAAAAAAGCTAATGCAATCCTAAGTTGTATTAACAGAGGGATACAGTCAAGATCAAGAGAAGTACTAATGCCACTCTATAAAGCCTTAGTAAGACCATACCTGCATCCAGTTTTGGTCACATTATAAAAAAGATGTTGAGATTCTAGAAAAAGTACAGAGAAGAGCAACCAGGATGATTAGGGGGCAGGAGGCTAAAACATACAATGAACGGTTGCAGGAACTGGGCTTGGCTAGTCTAGTAAAGAGAAGGACCAGGGGAGACATGATAGCAGTCTTCCAATATTTGAGGGGCTGCCACAGGGAGGAAGGTGTCAAGCTATTTTCTAAAGCTCCTGTAAGCCAGACAAGAAACAATGGATGGAAACTGAACAAGGAGAGATTTAATCTAGAAATAAGGAGAAACTTTATGACAGTGAGAACAACCAACCAATGGAACAGCTTGCCCTCGGAAGCTGTGGGAACGCCATCAGTTGAGACTTTCAAGAAGTGATTGGACTGCCATTTGTCAGAAATGGTGTAGGGTCTCCCGCTTGGTCGGGGGGTTGGACTAGATGACCTACAAGGTCCCTTCCAACTCTGATTATCTGTATCTGTATCTTAAAATAGTTGCACAGAAATGAAAAGAAAATAAATCACCTGTATTTATTAATAGGTCTGAAACAAAGCTATTACGTTTCCCCACTAAACACATAAACACAAATTACAATCCCTAGGTTAATCAGATATTGTAAATTTAACTATTAGGGTTTTTTTGTTGTTGTTGGTTTGTTTTTTGCAAGTGATGTAAATCTCTAGGGAGTCTTGACTTCTCCAGGCTGCCTAGTCACACTGTTATGTTAATATCATTTGGGGATTTGTATATTCAATGAAGCATATTTTTTGAAGAATTCAAAGATTTGGATTTGATACCTTAAACATTATCTGTGGGCTGCTTTTTCATCCTCCCTATTAAACTTCCACATGGTATCCCTATACGTATTGCTTGCATCTAAAAAAATGTATTATTCAAATTCAAATTAAATGGATGTCCTTTCATAGGATATGGATAAAATAAATTGACTGGTTGTGGACACACAGAAATCATTATTGTGGTTAGCAGTTATATAAAGAAATCAAACAAAAATAACATGGCTTCAATGATTAATAAATCAATAGGTCATAAAAATATTTTAAATTCAATTTATTTATGTTTATTTTTAATTAAATTTTAATTTCAATGCTTATAATACATTTTAACTTTTGTTACCGGGAATATTATTTTGTTGTTCCTCACAAAATAATGATTCATTTCTTTACATTGTCAAATAATGGATCCTTATTTGATCAAAATCTGAATTGACCAAGATCTGTTTTGATAACACTCTGTTTCAAAATGTACAGATAAGGTTGTCCGCCAATGATATTTCTGCTTTGACTGGATTGAATTAGCAATAGCACTTAGACCTATATACTGCTTTACAGTATTTTATAGCTCTCTCTAAGCTGTTTACAGAGTCAGCATATTGCCTCATTTGGGTTCTTATTTTACCCACCTCAGAAGAATGGAAGGCTGAGTTGACCAGTTAGTGTTGGCATTCACTAGTAAGAGCTGTGGAACTCCTTTTACTGTGACAGGGGATTCCCAAAAATATTTGGATCCTGCTTTACAAATCAATACTCGCAATTGAAAAGAGGAAAAATACTTTTTCTATTCTTTTCTAATCTCTCAAAGATTTGTTGACCTAATTCAAATGATAACCTGAGAATACTTTACTTAGATATTCTAGCAAATCATAGCTGATACCATTATTCTCTTTGAATATGTTAAAGTACATACTTTCATTTTTACTCTATTTAAAATTGTCACTCAACCAACCAGATAAATTATTTATGATTATTTGCTGTTCCTGAAAGAAATGTAAAAGAACCTATGTTTCTTGATACTCTGGTCCTGCTTTGAATGAAGAAAATGAAAACTATTTAATGACTTCTAATGTATACAAGCTCATAATCTTTACAAATCATATTTCCCTTAAAAGCCAATATCCACCATGAGTCAGGAATCACCATTATATATATGGCAGGGCCATAAAATAGTTGAATCTGTACAAGGGATGATTTGCACAATAATTGGGTTTATGAGAGCCCCTTGAAATATATGCACATATAATATCCCTGATCATGCACAGCCAATGATATCTGCAAAATTAATCTTTTTTTGTCTGTACCTGCAAACTTTTGTGCTGGCATACATAAATTTTGCCTCTGTCAGTAGTTGAAAAAGTCCAACATGTCCAGGAACTTAAGTGGACATATCAATTGGTCCTTAATTTAACAGTATCAGCATCATAAAAATTATGTCTATCAGATCAATTTATCCAACTTTAAAATAATATGCTATTTTATTTTTTGCTTTGCCCCTTTATATTTGATAAATGTCACAGCTTTTTCTCAAGCAGCAGTGTACCAATGGGGATCATTATCCTATGATAATGAATGCTTAATATTACTAGCATATCAGTAGCATACTGGTTAATTATTTTTTTAAAGCATTGATTGGGTATGCATATCAAAGTCCCTGAAGCAAAACATGTGAATTAAGACTGGGGAAGTAACTGGATATAAATACTTAATCATTTAATCGACATCCGGTCAAAAATTATTATTTGGAAACTTTAGATAAAAACAGACAAACATAAGAGAACATATTATTAGGCCACTGGAGGTTTTTTATTTGAACTGAAACAGCATTTTTGACAAATTCCTTTCCTGAAGAGAGTGCCCTGCTTAATTTATAAACTGATTTGCTCTTTCATACCTTTCTGCCCACCCAGAAGCCAGAGAAAAGTTGATTACATTTCTTAAAAAAACAAGAACTTTGTGTCCAAAGCATGCTGGAAGGACTAACCCCAGACTGTTCTCTTAACAGTTATGAACCTTATAATATTATATTATTATAATATGTTATATTATTATATTATTCTGAACATGCAGAGAAAAATACCAATTAATAGCTACAGCAAATCTCCATATATGAAAGATTAATATTCAGAAAGCTTTTCATGCTGGGATCCAGAGGGATCCACAGATTGTGATCATAAAAGTCAAAACAATGTCATTAAAGCTTAGAACTCTGAGATGATTTAAATGCATCTTTTGAATGATATTGAATAGAATAGAAGGAATGTATAAACTGTGGTTTTTCTGCAGACTCTGGTAATTGGATCACAAGCTAGAATGTCCACTCATATTTTAGTTTTCTTATCAATGTCATCCTATAGAAGTGAATGAAAAATATTATCAACACTTAAATGACTCACATGGTTAATAAATGTAATTCAAAAAACTATGCACCAATTTTGTTTTGCAAAATTTGTCCATTATTGCAAGTGTAACTGTTGAGGTAATTCCCCGTTAGGAGAATGAGCCCCACAGGGAGACGTAGTGAGAATAGTGAATAACACACACACAGCACACAGACACACTGTATAGTAAAATGTAGGTTTTTACTTCCAGTAAACGGTTAAGCAAAGTTCAACAAAACAGTCCAAGTCATTCACAGTTAAAGCAGTCAGTTTTCAGTCCAGGGATAATCCAATAACAAAGTCCAGTATCAAAAAACAGTTCAGTAACAGACTTACATCAAATCCAAGGATAACAATGATCAATAACAGTCAATGTCGGAACAGCAACACTCTCAACAACAACAGAACAGCCAAGGTTTCTGGCTCCATCTTATGGCCGTTTGAGGAACCACACCCAATTACAATTTTAGCATTTCCTTAAAGAGACAGTATTAAAATGTCTATCCTGGTTTATATATTTTCCAACCCAACTAACTGTTAGGTGACTTACATTCCTAACAGTAACTTTACTGGAATATTGTTTATTCCTATTAAAAAATGCACATTTTATTCTTTCGTATCAAATCCATTAGGCATTTATTTTTCCCATAAGAAGGTAGACTTGTTGATTCTACTCCATTCTAAGTCTTGCTTCGGGTATAACGTTATTTGTTAGTTGGAAGGAACTGAGTGTCTATTCAGAAGCCCGTTGATAAATTAGTGACATATTTTTGTAGTTTGCCAATTTGAGTTAGGGAACTTTTTCAGGAAATGCCTTTGAAACTCAGCAAAGCCTGCTCAATTCTAGTAAAGTATTTTATAGTAATTTCATGATGTGATTTGTTGCTCTGTAATGTTTGATTAAAAGGCTGTGGCACATAAAAACACAGAAAAGAGATTAAAAAGATAAAAATCTGTGGTTTGTTAGAATATGCTACTTAAAAGTGATAGTTTGATGTTCTTTTATGGTAATATTGTCCATAGTAATCCACATAGAACATAATACTCAAGGCAGTACAAAGAAAGTAGCAGAGAATAGGACTGTGATATTTATATTAATAGCATAAAAATAGCATTCATAAAAAGTAATGAATGCAAATGATCTTAGTGGTATTACCATTGAAGGGCATTTATATTTGTATGCTAATAGTATATGCCTTGAGATTATCATTAAAATACAGTCAGTTAATAACACAAAAAGCTTTTCATTAAAAGTTAAGGAATAAACAGATGATGCTTTGGATTACATTAGCAAAAACTAAAATAGTCAAGTGCTCTTTAACATACTTAGTGCTAAGGATGGTAGGATTTTTAAGAGCTACATTTCAGTTTTTCTTGGAAAGGCGTGCAATATATTTTACGCTAAAATGCATTGGACTAAAAGCTCTCCTCTCCATTCTAGCAGCCCATTCTACTCCATTCGAAGTGTTCTTGCAAGCTGAGATTGATTTGTTAACTGAAAACTATTATGTGTCTGTTCATATATCTATCAATAGAATAGTGACATATTGCTTTCAAATCAGTAGATTTCTTATTTTCATCTAATATTTACTGCTACCTGTTTTCACCAGAATTTGCACAACATCCCTTTTAAATTTTCTAAAAGAGATTACTGGTAATTTTATGCTGTGTAGAAGTAACATTTCCTTTACTCTATTGAGTAAGTCATGAATTAGCTTTGTTGGAAGTCTCGAGATTTCAGTATGAGATAACACTGAATTCTAGTATTGTAAGGAGGGAAAAAACTGTTATTTATGTTTTCCATGCAGTGTAAACTTTTATAAATCTCAAATATTTTGCCTTATGAAAGTTACAGGGCAAAGAGCTTATGATTTTGTATAAAGGTTTCTGCATAGAGATTCACAAAGCTGATTAATATTGCATTCAACATATGATTTATTTATTCATTTATTCATTTATTTGGTAACTTTGTTATAGCTAGATTTAGTCTTTCTCAAGTTGGGCTCTGCTGGCACATCAAGTAATATATTGGAACTGCTGCTCCACCTCCACAATCCTGGTAAGAAGCCAGATCTTGGCTTTGACAGAGAATTTTGAAGAAAATACGTTTTGGCAAGCTGGGGGGGGGGGAGGGAGGGGGGAGTTTCTCAGAGCATTGTCACTAGTCCGTTGCGTTACAGGTCTAGAAAAGCTTGAAACAGCTTTTCCTCCCACTCCTCACCCCCTATGCACAAGCTTGGGCATTGGAGCACATTCTTCGCATGTATTTTAATTAGCAGCCTGCTTCCCACCAAACACCACCACATGAGCAATATATGCATGATCATCTTCTCTGTTTTTCTTGACCGTCATTCAAGTTATATTCATGACAAGATACCATCAATCCCATACCAGATGTTAAACCGAATAACCATGTGGGAGCATGAATAAAAGCAACGTGACTGATATTTTCAGCATTTGGGCTTTCACAGGAAATAGAGTAAGACCCATTCCTAAAGAGCAGAGATTTTTTTAAAAAAATTCTACCAGTCCTAGACCATTACCTATGAGTTTGGTATAGCTGAGTAAAAGTGTATATCGGGGAAGACATTGGCACTGATGCTTGGGAATTGCAAGAGGTCAGCACTTTAAGCAAACCAATTTGATTTGTATTTCTGCAAACTTAGCAATTTCAGTTCTTAGCACCATCTCTTTCCTTCCTGCCCTCCAGTATTAGACTGCATAGTCAGATTGCTTAAACAGTAGTATATTAGATTAAAACTCATACGGTACTGTTTGAATTAATCTGAAAACATGATTGGACAGATTTATGGAGAAATATATGCAACATCCAAATGTTTTGCCGTTTCCATCTCTAGCAGCAGCCGTGGCTTATTTGCCATCATGTACCTGGGTTTTTTCCCCCTGGCCTGTTTAATAAAAGAAAGGCTTGGAAATAGTTTTGTTACAAAAAGAACATAGGGGTTTTGCGGGGTAGAAGATATTGCACATAATGGTCAGATACTTTAAAAACAAAACAACATTTTACCTGTTACAAGCACGGGGCACTATCTAGCTAACTGTGGCTGCTCTTGGAAACTAACCAATGCTGTCTTTGGATCAGGCCTGCATTGCAGACCACCTAGGAATCCCAGGGCTTTTGTCAAAACTGGGAAGTCCAAAGAACTCTAGGAAAAGGCAGAACCAATCCACTTTCTGCTAAGTAAACAACATGGATGCGGTCCCCAGAATTTAGAGAGTGTGACTCTACTTTCATTGTGTTTTGTTCTTCCCTTACATGTATTACCTTCTGAAGGATTACTGCAGACGGGTTTTATTTATCATCTACAAGTATGTTATTTTTTCAACTAAACATTACTGTGTAACAGTTTTAAAGCATTAGGAAAAATTATTAGGTAAATTGAAATGAAATACTTTCCCACACTGTTGAGTTCCTATCATGTATTCTAGCTGAATTCCTAACACTTATAGACCTTCCCAGCAGTAGTGGGATTCAAATTTTTTTTACTACTAGTTCTGTGGGTGTGGCTTGGTGGGCGTGGCAGGTGAAGGATACTGTAAAATCTCCAGTCAAGAGGTGGTATTTCCCGGTTTTCCGAACTACTCGAAATATCCATTACCGGTTCTCCAGAACTAGTCAGAACCTACTGAATACTGTCCTCTGCTTCACAGCAATTTGTGCATACTGTTATGTATGTATATTTGTGTACACACACAAACGCAGACACATTCACACATGCACCAAGAGCCCACGTGATATAGTGGTTAAGGTGTGGGATTGTATCAGGGAGGCCCAGGTTCTAGTCTCATTTTTGGTCCCTGAGTGAGTATGGTACTTGGCATTCTCTCAGCACAATCTGCTTCACGGGATTGTTGTGAAAAAAAATAGAAAGAGATATTATATCTTTAGCTTTGGCTTCAGCTTCTGAAACAAAGGCAGGATATAACCTAACAGACAAAACACTTAAATCATTTTAAAAATCCTTCCTGATTTCTGATATGAATAAACAATTTGCCTTTTTTTTTTAAAAAAAAGCACCTGTAATTTTCAATTTATTCAATGTTGGGTAGTATTTGTTGTTGGGGGAGGGGGAATGAAGCTATTGTATTGAAAATCAGTGAGGAGCAAGTGTTTATTTTAAAAAAGGAGTTATAACTTTCCATTAAGGGGTGCATACATGAAGGTCAAAACAAAGGGTATGAGAAATTAGATGAGCATCAGTCCACTTTTGTTTGATGATGTACTTGGAGGTTTGTATATAATTTATTCTCTCAAGGGAAATGTTGCTCAGGTGCAGCAATTCTTTATTTCATTTGCTTGATGGACTAAGACAATCTCAGGTGAAGGGAAGATGTTTGAGATATAATTTACATACTTCTGTTGCCTATGTTGATCGCAGTGCCAGATCTATGCACATCTGTATGTACAAACATACAATTTTTATCTCACTAATTACTGTAAGCAATATCAGGGTCAATAATTTTAGAAGCAGTCTTGTTAATTAAATGAGCTGAAATACAGTAAACCTTGAAATAAAAAAAATAGCAGAATCACATTCAACATCCAGATAAAAAGAATATTAAATAATATCATGCATCTTACTGATTAGAATCTATGAGCTTCCCAATTTACAGACCCAGATTGACTGTTGATAGCAGATATCATTACAAAGCATCAACACTGTAGTTGTTCTCAGTTCCAATTCAAAGTACCCTACATGGCTTCAGTCTTTGGTACCTGCAAGAATTTCTCTCTGAAAAGTCACCCCACGTATACTGTAAGGTTGGTTTCAGAGGTGGTATATTCAGCAGGTTCTGACCAGTTCCGGAGAACCAGTAGCAGAAATTTTGAGTAGTTTGGAGAACCGGTAAATACCACCTCTGACTGGCCCCACCCCCATCTATTCTCTGCCTCCTAAGTCCTAGCTGACCAGCTTGGTCTTCTTTCGTTGCCCTGAACAGGAGAACTAGAAAACAGATAAGTGGGGAGGGGAGGGAATGGGATTTTGCAGTAATCTTCCCCCAGGAGTGGGGAGGGAATGAATATGCTTTCTTGCTTGCAGTCGCCATACTTGGAAACACCCCTAACCCTCTAAGGTACAATATGGTGCAACTGCCTAGCCTTTAGGAAACCACCCAAAACCTGAATCTTCTGTAGAGCATTTGATTTGCAGGATGCCTAACAGAGAATTAGTTGAGTGGGATTCAAATTTTTTAACAACCGGTTCTGTGGGCATGGCTTAGTTGGTGGGCATGGTTTGGTGGTCATGTGACTGGGTGGACATGGCTTGGTGGTCATGTGACTGGTTGGGCATGGCCAATTCAATATCATTAACATCTAGGCATGCATCTCTTCACCTGGCCTCTCATGACTGTGGGGATGCTGTAACAGTCGTAAGTGTGAAAAATGGTCATAAGTCACTTTTTTCAGTGGCATTGTAACTTTGAATGGTCACTCCACACAAGCAAAGTACTAGCAAAGGAGGGGAAAAAAACTACAGAGAAGTTCCTGAGACAGGAAGTCTAGTCCTGCCAAGAATGTAATAAGGATTAATAGTTAGGATTAATAAGGATTAATAAGGATTAATAATAGTTTCTGTAAGCAACACCAGAATGTTTCCTTCCTGCCTTCCTTACAGGATTAGGCCAGTAATTTC